>NC_056725.1:1834481679-1834546679 GCF_019279795.1 Protopterus annectens
AGTCAAGTAAAATGATGGGGTTTCAATTTCAATTTATTTACAGTGTCCACAGTACAGTATGTACTTTGGTCTTTGATGAGAGAGATAGATACAAGCCACTATCCATACTGACATTGGTTGTTTAATATACTAGACAGATATGGGTCATTTATGTAAAAAAACCAGTACTATCTCAACAACTATCTTAATATAACCTGTTGATCATATCATTATGATAGCCCCTAACTTTTAAACCTATGTGTCAATCTTGTTCTTATTACTGTACCATCAATAGCTTTGGTTACATTAACATAAAATTAATGCCATAGTTGTTTAGAATTCAATTGGTTTTTAACTCTCCCATTCATGTGTATTGCCTTCCCATATTACCCAACAGTCGCCGAGAAAAATGACGAACACATTATCAATCAAATGGATAAATTATCATTATAAAATAATGCATAATTCCTCCAGACTACATAAACAGTTCAGCATGCTTTAGCAAATGTTTGCCCCACCCCTGACCTTTTGACCTGTAGATACCATTGATTATTGTATTGAGCGTGATTATGTTCTAGGACTGCATGCAACAAGACGTTTCAAGTTCAAAAAATCCACTTTACACCATATAATAACAATAGTAAAATATTTGAACAAATATGGTGTTAAAAAAGACAAACAAACCAAACAGGCTTTTTAAATTTTTCAATCATAATTTGTCAGTCAGTGGATGAACAACACAAGGTTAGTTAATTTTAGCAATAATTTCCAATCATTACGTTGATAGCCCAACTTTCAATATTTTATTTTTGTGCCAAAAACACAACAAACACTGCATAATCCTCTAAGCAATTCTACAATTAATGAATGATCTCCCAATTATCCACGACAGTTTTAGGAACAACATTGTCCAGTCGCCCATATATACCAGTATCATCAAGGGGCATAGAGCAGAGGCATTGGATTGGAAAAAAAGAGCAGGTATATATACACAGCCAGAAAAGTTCTTCTTACTATCATTGTTGCAATTAGTCCCAGAACATAATGCTCAATACAATAATCAATGGTATCTACAGGTCAAAGGAAGTACCAGCCTGGGGGCAAAATTTTGCCCCTATGCTGTGACCTGTTTGCGGGTTACCGGAGAGGATTATGCAATTCTATACTCATACATGGTGATGTCATTTTGCATATATAGTGTGTCTAAATGTTATTCCTTAATGTTCTAGTAATGCATTATTACACACCCTCTGTGTGTATAATTAATTATTAAATTAACACAACAATATTATCATATTACATATTAGAAAAAAGATAAAAATACCAAAAAAACTAAAAAAAAAACTAAAAAAAAAAAAAACTACCACTACAATACATACTATATATATATGCAATGCCCATAATCAATCAGGTCCCGGTTTGATCGAAATATATCATTTCAAGCCCGGGCCTGCAGGCATCCAATCTTAGTTGTGCCATTCCTTCTAAAAAGCCCCCACTTTTGACTATATCTCCCCTTCTCCACAGTCTAAAACCACGTCCTATCAAAAAAATAAATTTGTTCATGTTTTTAGTTAGTTTTTAAGGAAATGTTTGGTATTTTATCTGGTTGCTAATATGATGGTATTATTGTGCTAATTAATTAATTAATTGTTATAAATACACAAGAGGTTGTGTAATAATGCTCATAGGAATTAACATTTTTGTATGTATGGGGTGTGTTTTATAAAATTGTTCCAGAGCTTTTGAGTGTTTAAATATATAAAGAGCTTTGAAAATGTAAGGTAAACACTCTTGAGAAGCCAGATTGTTGGCTTAGTGGTTCTATTTCAATAAATACACAGTATTTGTTAACTTGAATGGTTCAGTTTCAGTTTTTCAGTTTTAACGCTGCTTATTTGATTGACTGCACTTTGTGGTTGCCGTAATTTTTATATCATACATAAACAATCTATGCTAGTAATACAAATTATATTAGACAGATAGTTGATAAGTGCTGGTCTATTTTACATAATGACCCATATCTGTCTGATATAGGAGGGCAAGTCCATAGGAGAACACTTTACGGGCTATAAGAAAGGAGTGGTTCTGCTGTTGTCTCTACTTCAACAAAGGGTAGGGTACATACTGGACACTGTAAATATTGTAAATTGATGTCCAAAACCACATCAAAGTATATGATATCCATTGTTTTGTGACTTGTACTACACCATGGGTGGTATATATGGCTATATGTAGATGTGTGGCGCTTTTATCGACAGACATCCTGTGTATTAAAACAAAGGATAGCAATGCAAAAGAATGGGAAGTGCATTGTATAAAACACATTTTCCATCCCAAAGCACATTTTTGTATTTGATAAGCACAAAATATTAAATAACAAAGAACGAGGGGATATAGTTAACCTGGGGGCTTTTGTTCAAGCTTTTTAAATGACCATTGTGAATAAATATATATATTATTAAATAATATTACAGTTTATGGAGATGTGTTTAATTTAGATATATTATTTATATTTAAGATTGAATAGCTATGTACTGTTTCTTTAATTTAAGAGACACTGCTTTTACACACTGATGACCGCTAGGTAAAAAAGCGACCCGGGGGGGGCAGGCTGGCATGTTAAATAAAGCCTTAACTAAACGGTTGCTGTTTGTTTTTTGGCATTATTTGCAACCATCTTTGGATTAGAGTGTTGGACATTTTTGGTAAATATATATATATATATATATATATATATATATATATATATATATATATGTGTGTGTGTGTGTGTGTGTGTGTGTGTGTGTGTGTGTCTGTGTTGTGTGTAAAGATAGAGAAATAAAAGTGAACTAGAATAATAGTCACAGTAATACATTTCAGCTTACTGCTTTTATACTGCCCAATAAGACATATAAATGATCATTTAACATTGATTTGGTAATTAACTTTTTTCATACACACCTGCCTTCCCCAAACAGAAACACTTTCTGTGTATACCCTTGATTTTTTGTAAAGAAAGTGAAATAAATAATGGTCAAGGTGATTAATATTCACCTTGTTGTTAAGAGACACATATACACTGCACAAAAATGAGCCATATCAATAATCATTTAACAGTTATATGTAATAAAAGTGGCATAATGTTTTTGTTCGTCTCTGTTGCCTAGAAGTGAAAATTGAATAAATAATGCCCACAGTATTGTATGTCAAGTATTTTTTCACAGACACATACACTAACGTCAAAAGACAAGTCATAGCAATGATTATTTAGCAGTGATAATGTTACTGACATTGTTTTTCACACACAGCCTATACCTGTCCAAATATATCAAGTTTCCATTGTACAACACCGATGTCCAAAGTGACGAGAATGAAATAAGTAACAGCCAGAGAAATGTATTTTATCATGATGCTGTTTGTTGTGGTAGTACATCTGTACCACAGTGCCCTTTCTTATTTGGGATCTATTGGTGTTGCTATTTGATCTTTTACTGACTCAGAATTGCTCTAATATGAGTTAGGCCATGCTAACAATTGATGCAATTGGTGCAAGGACAATTATAACTTATGTGAGAAGAAATGTAGCATAGTTCATTTTAGCAAACAAAACATTTTTACATACTGTATAGGTGACACAGCAATCCAATCAGACATCTCATAAGGGTTCTAGGTACTAGGTATTTCAGTTTACATTCATAAAAATGCAAAATAATGTATTTTGCAAGCAGAAATCCAATAAGAGAGCAAGCATTTAGTGGAGGAAATAACGTCAGCAAAAGAAGAGAAAAGGGCCTTGGATAGACATAGCAGATGACCTATGGGCTAGAAAGCATGTAAGAATGTGGCAAGAAAGGGTGACAGAATACTTGAATACACTGTTGGAAGCATCCTTAATATAAAACATGAGGTTCCTTATTAAAGACATTTCATAAGACTACATCCAAACCACTGTACACATTTTGAAATGTCTCAGCTAGACAACTACATAAACAGCACAGAGGCATTTCAGAGCAAAATAATAGGGTGCTCAGTGTGTATAAGAAACCATTTAATGAGAGAATAAAAGAACTTAGTATTTATAGTCTTGAGAAAAGAAGGGTGACACAACAACAACATGATAGTCATGTTTATTAACCTCTACGGCCTTCATAGACTGCAGCCATCACACTATTAATAGAAACAGATATTTGGAGTGGGGGGAGTACCAACAGAGAGCAATAGATGAGTGGATCAAGGAAAGAAATTAGGATTTTTGATATCACATAATAGTTTGAGGATGACCACAACGGTCTTTCTGAAGAGACAGTAAGGCAAAAAACTATAACAAAAGTAAAAAAAAAACAGATGTAATAAGCATGAGGTCATCATTATGATAAGTAGGATTTACAGCTTTTCCAGTAAATATTGCAAAGATCAGGTGGGCTACACATGCTTTATTGCTCATTAAGATATATGTCTCTGGGCTTGTGAAAGACAATGCTACCACACATGAAAGAATCCGCAACATTTATAGTTATATAGTGCTTTATGCATGCAAAAATGTCAGTGAGACTTCTTACTCGTCCTTGAAAAGTGAGAAGTAGCAGTCCATTACTTCCTCCTGGAGCCCTTGACATGGTTTTCCTCCATTCAGTGGTGAAGGATTATTGCATTCCCGTCTTCTCTTTCTTGTATAGGAACTGTCACAGGAGCTCCATGGACCCCAGCAGCTCCAATATCCATCCACAGCAACTTTGGCAAGAAAAAAAATAAAACACTTTATTGACTGTACTTCCACCCGCAGGTCTATTTTGGATGACTCTATCTAGAAAGGGATTAACAGAGAAAAAGAAAAGTCTAGAACAGTGACAGATCTGTTAAGACTGGGCATGCATCAAATCCTCAGACTCTCATGCCAAGTGTAGGGGGGAACAGCAGTACAACTATACTTATAACTTATTGCCCACTACATGTAAGAAATAAAAAGGCATCCAGAATGTCTCCTCCATTACATTTCATTAGCATTAACAGTAAAATTATGTCCATCAGAAGGTGGAATCTGTGGCAGCTTTCAACACTTAAAAATCAAGGTAACCAAGAGAAAACTGACTGACTGGGGCACCAATATCTACACATTTTGTTTTTCTTTGAAGTATGGGATTTTGGTGTTTGGTGTGCTTTCTTTTTTAGCTATTGTAAGTGTTATCCTGTATATACATGGTTGTTTACATGAATCTTAGAAGTAGAACAATGCACTTTATAGTAATTGCAGCATAACACCCTTGAATGTTGTGTAAGTGTGTATTCATATCACAAAAATAAGCAGCACATCTGCTTATTTGAGAAGGATGAAGACCAGGTGCATCAGAAGGCACTTAACCTGTAATGTACATTAAAGCAAAGTAATAAAAATCTTACATGAAAAACAACAGCTGTAATACAGTCATTTAATATGAGCACTTAGTCTAACAAAAGCAGTACACTTACTGAGATGATGTTGCATATTAAGTTTCAGTAAACTTGCTTAATATTATTTCTCTACCCATCTTACAAAATTCACCTGATCTTTGTTTTCATTCACCTTCTCCTTCCCCAAGACGTGCTAATAGACAATCCCCAGGATTCACGAATCCTCCGTGTAAGACTAAAGTAGTCTTACATGGAAACTCCAATCTAAGAGTAAGACAGCAGCGTGCCATGCATATTAATGAGGGCAAGCTGCCTCAACTAAAAGGCTAACATGGAGCATGCACAAGTGCAGGGGGCATGTCGTACTGCCGAGCAGTCCAAAAATCCACACCCCTGCAAGTCTCTCAATTGGAAAATGTCAACTGACATGAGCGAGTTCCCTCAAATGTGTACATAGCCAGCACTACACTTCCCCACATTCTAAACCCCAGTACAATTATAAAATGTAAAACTTTAATTTTTTTTTTATTATTCCCGATATAGCTGCCCGTATTTGCGTGTGTACATGGGTTTGCCCATTGCTTAGCTACAGTTAGCAGTCAAGACATCAAAGAGGATAATAAAAAACTTATATGCAAATTTAGCAAAATAACAATAGCGTAGTGGTAGAACCTTTGCATAAAGAGGAAGCATTCCCGGTTCGAGTCCTACCACTCCCCTTTTTATTTTCTGTTGGAAATCTGTATATGAAAAGAATTCCTGACATTTATCATTGAAATTTTAGTAAAAAGCATTGAAATGGCCTATGTAGTAGTGAACGAATTTTATATATATATATATATATATATATATATATATATATAAGAAAGTGAAATAGTTATACATACTGATGAATGCATAAGTAATGTATCTTAAGCAATGTGAAGCACTGCTAAGCAAAGTTTACCAGTATTAAGCACATTTCAGTATAATTGCTCATAGCTTAGCACTGCTTTAACTAGCGCAATAGCTTTGTGCGGAGCTGCGCATCACACCAAATAGCACAAAGAGAACCTGTTTGCGCGTAGCTGTGCACCGAGCTAACCAGCACAACATCGGGCAACGTTGGGCAACGTAGAGCAACATCGTGCAACATAGAGCAACGTCGGGCAAAGTTGAGCAAAGTCAGCTAAACACAGCCACACCTCCTAGCCGGTCTGGCCAGTAGTAAAATAAAAGGCAATGACAGGCCTCGAACCCGGGAAATCGTACACCATAATCACAGAACTGAACCACTAAGCCATGATAGCTTTTCATATGCATGCAGTTTCAACACACACATACATATCAATAGAAGTTTACCCATTGCTAAGCAGGTGTGCTTTCAGCTGAGTTTCAGCTGAGTTTCCTCAAAACCAGCCAATCACAGATAAGTGCGGGAAATGAGGCATATTTAAGCTCCATAGGTGGGAATACTTGCCATAACTGGTTGTAGCTACCATCTGCAGTCAGCATGGCCGGTGTTGGAGAGGGCAATGTTGGGGCATTGAGGAGTCGAAAGTAATGGTTTGGCTCCTCGTCCATAATCATGAGGAGAGACTCCTGCAGGGCCAGTTCCACGGCACTCAGTACAAATCGGAAGCCTGGAACTGTCTAGCTCATGATCTCACCAGTGCCACAGGCATCCCTCGGACTGGTGAGCAGGTCAGATACCACTACTCAGACCTGAAGAGACACAAGGAGGACCAACTGAACCAGTGGATACAGGAGGCCCGTGGGATGGAAAATGCCCCACTACTGAATAGGTAGCCATGGAATGAAGTATGTAAGAATTGCTATTGTAGTCTATATTATGGATAGGTATGTCTCAATATCACTTCATTTACTTCACAGCTGCAGGTGTCCGTGCTGCGAATCAGCAAGCCTATGCAGATAGGCTGCTAAGGCTGTGCCACCAGGCAGGTTAGTAATTATTCTGCATGTATTGTTATATAAAATAAGTGAGAGAGCCTGAAAAAAAATGTTGTAGCCCAATAATAAAGGTATAATAAGTCTTGAATAACTTCTCTGCATGTACTGTTATGTAAAATAAGTGAGAGAGCCTGAAAAAGAGTGTTGTAACCCATTAATAAAGGTATAATAAGTCTGGAATAATTTCTCTGTATGCATTGTTAAATAAAATAAGTGAAAGAGCTTGAAAAAGAGTGTTGTAACCTATTAATAAAGGTATAATGTGTCTTGAATAAGTCTTCTGCATGCACTGTTATATCAAATAAATGAGAGAGCCTCTAGAAAAGTGTATTATGTAATTAATAAAGGTATAATTCCTGGAGTGTGTCCATGTCACTTTCTTTGATATGTTGTTGTACTCTTGCATTATAGAAATAGTACTGTTGTATTAAGCGCTGTCAACCCACACTTGGGTAGGCCCATATAAAGTGGATGAAGGGAGTGCCAGTAGCTGTTAAGCATATATACAGTCCTCAACTGATGGTTCATGGCCGGCATGTACAGGTTAATCTGGCACATGAGTAGCTTTTTATTGGGTTCCTCAGAAATGTCAGTGTGCTGCTAACAATGTAGGGGGCTGTTAAAATATAACTGATAATGTCACCTGCACACATCTAGATATGTAGATATATAAATATAAATATAATATATAAATACGTAGCAGTAATATCTGCATCCTGGACAGTTTGTATGTCAGATACAGGTCAGGTATATAAAGAACTAACAAAACCCATTTCACAATCTAATGGACATTGCCTAGTGTAATAATACATGTATGGGATATATACCTGCAGTCAATAGGAATGTAGTGTAAACTAAAAGTATATATAAGTTGTTAATGGAGGTATCTTTTTACACCCTACTGCATGTGCATAAACAATGCAATCCCACACCTCAATGGGTATGTCTAATCTCAAAACATTTGTTGGGACATATGTCCTATTGGTTTATAAATATCTGCATTTACTTTGATGCATGTGCCCTGTTCAAATACCACAATCTTGGTGGCCTGTTGCCACCAATTAATCCTGCATACTGTTGGAATGTCCACTGCTGTTCTATATATGCATGTGTTATGCTTGCTGTTCAACTGTTGGAACTCTGGTGTGTTGGGTTAATGGGAATATTACTGCATGCTGTTACAACTAATTTGGAATGCTGTTGGCTGTTACCAACCCATATTGTCATTAAATCCTCCTAAACATAGAATGCATGGGAAGGCCGGTCCCAGCGGACCCACCTGTCCCATCTCAGCTGGCGATGGCACCTGGCAGCAGCAGGTCTGGTGCCCAGCCCGGAACCTCCTCCACTGGGCCTGTGCCACCTTTGGGTGGAAGCACTGCAGGGGATGGGGCTCGTCCCCCTTGTGCAAGTGTGGGCAGAGGAGGGCCTCTTCTCACCCTCCAAATGGTCCGGACTGTGGTGCATAGGGAGATCCAGCGTTCTATCACAGATCCTCTATGCCAGCTTGAGGCACGAGTGGCTTGACTCACGGGTGAGCCTGCCCTTCCTATGCAGCCCCCAGCACAGCCACCCTCTGGTCTGTGAAGGTGCAGTGGTAACTGCCCATGGGTGGGGATCTCAGTTCCACTGTCACCATCTGTGGGCTCATGGGCTTGCGGTTTCCAAACATCCTTCCCCGTCAATGTTGTTCACCCCCCCACATGTGTCATATTCCACCCCTGTATGCGTCTTGTTTGTCCTGTCTGTTTACCTCACCAACCTACCTCCCCAAATATACCTACACCCCCTACCCCACATTCCACTCTCACCTGGAAAAAGAAAAAAAAAGGGCAATCTGCTCAAAAAAAAAATTACGCCCCATACATAGATGCCCATTTTGCACACATGTCTGCTGGACATATAAAATGTAATTCAACTGGCAGTACAATATACTTTGTCATCCTCACCCCTCTCTCAGGGGTGGAAAGTTTCATATTTCCCTCCAAAATTATTGCATATGCACAGCCGTTGCTGTAAAAGAAATGGGCAGCTATGGTCCATCCCTACACCCGTCCTGCACATCCAGAGCTGTTTTCCCTACTGTCTTTTCCTCTTTCTGCCCCTTTTTCACCACTTTCCTATCTCCCCATTTTCTTTTCTTTCAAAGAAATGAGCGCGAGGGTTAGCGGGAGTAAGCACTTTTAAGCAGTAGTTAGCGGGTTTGCGTGAGTGTGTGCTTAGCTAAGCTTAGGTGTGCTTAGCTAAGCATTGCTAAGCTTCGCGCAAACCCATGCAAACCCACTTACAACTGCTTAAAAGTGCCTTAGTCACCCTGCTTGTGAGGGCCCTTGTTCTGCTCAGCAGCAAAATAAAACACCACTGTCTGTCTCGAATCGCAGACCTTGGATACACTAGACTGCATGAATTACCACTAAGCCACAGTAGATATACAGCAGGTTGCTGCTGAAATACATATATCATGCATCAGAATGAGTGAATGTAAAGGAAAAATAGGAATGCCATAACACAAAACCTGTTCTGTGGAACTTTACCAGCAGTTGTTGTGGAATTGCATTACATGACTGTGATAAGAGAACCAGCCATTCTGGCAGTAAATGATGTTACAGCAGCACTTTACAACCCCCACACAGTATCATAGCAGGACAAACACTGGCATATCTGACTAGGGCAGAGGATATACATCCCAACTGTGACTCCATATCAGGGATGTCCCTGATTTTGAAACATACGTTAGCTGTGTCCCTCTGAATCCCCTGAAAAGTACTGACATTAGGCAGAAAGGCGGGATATTACACCTAATGAATAATGACAATATGTAGGAGTTAGACACCACTTGTACTTCAGAAAAGGTGTAGTAATTCATATGCACTGGTTCTCCCGAAGTCTCCACTTACTGTCCCTAATATTTTTAAGGTGTACCTCACTTTTACCTACCTTACCTCACTCTGTTCAAATATGTACCTGAGTGTTTCAGAGGCCTGGCCAAGGCAGAAACACACAGGCATATCAGCTTTTCTGCTGTTACACAGTGTGCAGATAGCTTTCGAAGGAGTTCCACAAGCATACCCCTATGTAGAAGTACAACACTGAAATACCAAAGGATGTAGCCATGTCCTGGTAGCAAACGACTGTAACAATGCCATTGTACCAGTGCTGAAAAGACCTGTGCATTGCACAGACAGAGAATAACAGCCTAACATCTGGCTACCATCTGGATAGGTCCACAGCTGGGAGCTATGCAGACAGACTACTTGCCTTGCTAAACTAACAGGTACACAGCAACCATTTAAGTCCAGCAAGATAACATTCACACAATAATACATAATGCTCTCTGTATGTCTGCATCCCCATCCAAATGTACAATATACCAGTGTGTTCAGGGTCTACCAAGGTTGTAGGCAGGCATACTCAGTACTGGAATTGTCCAGTTTTCCTGAGCATCCTGTGCTAATGTCAACAATAAAAAAGCACAAACTGTGCAGAAGTGAGTACATTAATATTCACAGTATAGCAGTTTACAAACAGTTCATGTGCCAAATGAATACATCTCAATAACTACTTTTGCATGGCAGTTAATTGTATAAGTAGAAAAGAAGCTACATACTCCCATGTATCTTGTGTTAGCATTTGTAGGGGTGAGTACAATTCTACACTGACAACTGTGTACTGGAAGTGGCAACATTCAGGTCTGAGTACAAAATTTGAATCACTGGCTACACCCCTAGCTTCAGATATAAGAACTATACCAACCTTCTGACTTACACAACGGCGTCCACAGCAAACAAGCATGGGCCCCACTTTGGAAAGCTGAAAGGGCTATGCCTACCTGACATAGCAATTTATAGCATTGGGTTGCTGTGACAGTGAGTACTGCAATTACCACACAGCAGGCTGCATGCAATTACCAAATGGTGGCCACCATCTGGTGCAGAGGCCATCACATGCACATGTGCAGATACCTATAAAAGCAGACTGTACTTGCTGGCCACGCATGCAATCATTCCATTGCAAATATTGAGAGAGAGAGAGAGAGAGAGAGAGAGAGAGAGAGAGAGACACCCACCCACATCAACTGAAAAAAAAAAAAGCCAAAGACACACGGAACTGAATACTGCCAACACATACAAAGGAAAGGTATGTAACAGATATGTATTTACTGGCATGTAGTAGATGTATTTGAAGAGTACTCTACATACTTTGAAACATCAATATGTGACAGCAGTATGTATCTATGCACAGATGCCCTGCAAAACTACTGCCATGGACAAATCAGTGTGTAGCTGTGTGCAGTGGGACATAACTGTGATATATGTAGCTCAGCATTAAATGTCAAACATCTGATCTATGTTATCTGTGTTCTGTACAGTAGTGTGGACAATGGCTGTTTGGGGGAGTAGCGCATACAGCTATATAAACATGGATGTGACAGAGTAACACATGCATGATAGTCATATCAACGTGTAGCTTAGCACTGGCAACTGCTGTACCAGGCTAGTATGCTAATCTAGCATTTGCAGCTATATATACACCCTCTATTATTACTGTGTGCTCACATGTGACACCTGTTCATGTTGCAGCAAGGCCCAACAGGTCAGCCGTGAGGTCCAGGGACTTACAACTGTGTGGACCTTGTATGTGTATGGCACACACATACGGACAGATATATCTGTGTCAGATATATTAGCATCTGTACATGTGCATAGAGCAAGGGAATACTGTTACTGTTTGTGAAGGGAGGTCATATAAATGTTGGTGAAGGTTGTTATGTGCATATTTGTATGTAGGTAGTAGTGTGTGGCAAACAAGATAGCATACAGTGCTGGTATATGACATGTGGTGGTTAAATGCTGTGGGTGTGATTTGTTAGGTTTGCAGTGTTGCAGCCAGTGAGGCCTGCTAAAGCCACATGGGCTGAGAACACCTTCAATGCATTTCGCACAAGACTGTGCAATATCATTACATAACTGTATACCTCACATACTTCGCATAATTGATATTCCCACCATGAAAGGTGGACTGTATATGTGCCTATATGTATATCTATATGTACACCAATGGATGTTTATATGTATGTGTGTATATATATATATATATATATATATATATATATATATATATATATATATATATAGAGAGAGAGAGAGTCATATTTACTGAGACAGATGCCTGGTGGCAAAGCCATGGCCTCAAGCTCAATGTCGAAAATGCATTGGCATCCCTTTTGCTAAAAACTCTGTACCCATGAACTACCACATAGGTGGTAGTCAACTTAACACCGAAAGTGTGATAAGAGACCATGGGACACAGGTGGACAGTAGTCTCCCCTTTGATAATCACAGTGTCACACTAGTCATGTAATCTGTCTACGTGGCACACCTCATCACAAAAGCTGTGTCATCCAGGGAAAAAGAGGTCAGTGTTCCCCTCTACTCATCACTCACAAAACCCATTATAGAGTACAGTGCCCCTTCTGGTATGTACCTCACAAGACATCTACAGCAACTGGAAAGGCCACAGACATACTTCACAAAGAGTATTACTGTCCTCAAACAGATGCCCTATGCAGACCATCTCACAAAACCACAGCTAGACTGTGTTGCATACCGCCAACCCAGAGGTGACCTCTGCCTAACATACAAAGCTATGTCAAACCCAGAGCTGTTGGACATGCTCCATGTAAACAGATCACAATCCCTATGAGCTACATGCTCTAGGGACCTAAACCTTGTCACCTCAATAAACAGAACATGCTGGAGGGATAGACTCCTATGTCAGAGACATCCCATACTCTGTAACAAACTACCTATCAATAGCAAACAAAGCTCCTCAGTAGCACTCATCGTGAATAGTCTTGATGATTGGATGGGAGATAGGAAATACACCCCAGGAATCACCTCTGTGGCTCTGCTTGACAGGGGCACATGAAATTAAATTACTTGGGTGTCAAAGGCCAGGGTACTGTCTGGCTAGGCTTCTATAGGCCCTAGGGCCAATAGCCTATTACCTACCTATGAACCAATACACACCCACATGTACTTGTTGCAATAATTGCTATGTGAGGTTGACTGAGTGTGATGGTGAATGTGTTGATGAATGTGTCACAGTTGTGTATATGTGAGATAGCTTAGTGGGAAACTGTTTCTGTCATGGTATTATGTGTCCTAGCACTGATCCCAGCAAAAGATGTGTATGCTATTGCTAGCCAGAAAAAGCAGTATGGCATATGGTCTGACATAGTCCCTTGGTGTTAACTGGGTGTGCTATTGGAGGCTAAAACAGTACATGTATGCTCATTGATTGGTACTGCAGGAGAATCCAAATCCTGTATGAACTGTAGTACTACCTGAAGCTGCAGGTCTAAACAGCACAGTATGGTGTATGTCCACATTGCTTGGAAACACTGTTTTGTGTGTTCCCTGTAGTCCTCACAGATTACATACCTCAGGCATAAGGGTTTGTAAGTACTGACACACAGTACTGCATGGTACACATGTAAAGCTCATCTGGGTTGTCATACCTCTGTGTCCTGTATGTATGTCTGATGTGTGTGTGGGTATGCCTGTAACATGCCCTCGGTCATATGTGTGTTACAGGATATAAGTCATACCTAGCAACATGTATAGTCTAGTACAGCAGTATGCCACCTATATTCACGAATGTGCACATATTTTAGGCAGGGGTTTTCCATCAACAACTAGTGTGGTATACTGATAATACTGTAACTGGACTTTACAATCATTGCAATGGATGACATATTTCTTTATGCATTAGCTTGATATATACCTCCTGTGGCTAGGTGGTGCATCGTGTTGCATATAGTGTGCCATGTACTATTGCATAGTCTTACATAGTGGTTTCTCTTTGTTGCTGTGCAGAAAATGGTTTAATATATAGAGCGTGCCAGGCACTGTCAGGCAGTTGTAATTTGAGCACTGATATGTGGTATTGAAAGTGTGTATCCTCTGACAGACAATAGGTTGCTATTTTTGGCAGTTCAGTGATATCTGTACTGTAGAATGTTAAGTGTGCCACATGACTTGCTCACACATATTTTTTCATTGTCTTCCAGGGTCATGGCCCACCACTGCAACCCTACCTATAGTCCAGCAGAGGATGAAATCCTAACCACCAGTCTCTTTCAAAACTACACCCTGCTATTCACAAGAACCATCCAGGACCAGCATGAGCGGACTGCACTGTGGCAAGATGTTGTCCGTAGGGTAAATGACATAGGCATGCATAACCGGACATATGAGCAGGTATGCCATCACTGCAGTGATTTACTTAGACATGTCCGGCAACATGCGTCTGATGTCCATAGGCAACAGCTTGCCACAGGTGGTGGGGTTACCACCCATTCCCCCCTCACCAGAGTGGAGGAGCTGCTCCTGAGCCTGGTGGCTCCCGGCCAACAACAACAGCACACATGTATCATCATGGAGGCCGGAGCCCCCCAGCAAGTTCACATGCAGCGTGCAGGTAACATGGCATATCTGTAGACTACTGTTACCTCTATTGTTAGAACATGCATATGTGAGATGTGTACTGTGTATTTAGAAGATGTGGAGTCTGGTGTTGTGCAATACTGATAATTTGGAACATGATGTGTAGGCCTGTGACTGTCAACCATTGTACTACTGTAAGATTGCAAACCCACAGTAGCAATGCCACAGTTGTTGCCACTGATAAACTGTCTCATATCCTTGTAGGTCCCTCTGGTGTGACAGCAAGGCAGCAGACCCATGCTGGTGAGTGTGTTCTACATTTAATATTGCAAATAAAATGTGCATGTCATAGGTGAGGTGTAGGCCATGTACACATGTAACACACCTACGCATAATGCATGCTGTGCATGTTTGCTGTGAGACTATGCACATCTCAGTAACGTGAGTAGCTGCCTCAAACACATGCAATACACAGAGCATCCCAAACAATTGTGGCTACACTGTAGTGGACATTGGATAGGCAGTCGATACACATGCCCACAACATACACAACTTCGTCATACGCAGTACATGTTAATATGCTACACATGATGTATTCATACACCCGCTGTAAGGTCACACTCCAGTATCCCAAATGTCATCCACACAGCACACATAATATACCTGAGGGGTAGAGGCCTATCATGGGGCAGTGCAACACTCTTCAACACACAACACATTCATGTTAGGCAATGCTCCCTATAGGGCACCTTACAAACCCATGTAACAACTGGCTGTGAAATGGTGAATGTAGCCATGGTGCTGCGGTTCAGGTACAGCATGATAGGTGCCAGTCTGGCACACATTAGTAGCCTTGAGTGACCACATGATGCTGCATGATGATGGCTCAAGGTACTACACCCCATCCCATTACAGTAACCACAGTACTACACATAGCATTCATTTCTATACACCTTAATGTAGTGTGTGTGCAAACATATGCACCTATACACAATATGCACAGCAATCACAATTTGCACAAAGTGACACATATATGTCTTGTAATGCTATTGAGTGTATAGGTCACATGGCACACATTGGGTATGTGTGATGTTTAATGTTGCAGTTGTGTTGTAGCATGCCATATCATGGCTGGTACTGGCATGTCCACAATATGTTCTACACTCACCATAACTACTGTACAATGGCTATGTTGAGCAATGGTATTCCATCAGGTATACACGCCCCACTCATCTTGTGTGTATACATAGCATGCATGAGCTAAACCTGTGTCCAAAATTATCTGCTAAAGACACAGACGCTCTAATCAGTAATGGATATCTATGTGACACACAGATAAACATCCAGCCATGGTATGTATACCTGTGAATGATGGTGAACAGCACACTGAAGAGCTTGTAATACTTGCACATCAATGTTGTGTCCATGTACACATAGGTTCATAGGTTCATAGGTTCATACTAGGCTATCTGCCCTGGGGCAATTATAAGCCTAGCCCAATTCTGTATGGCTTACGCCACCCCTTGATTTGAGTATACTGTGCCCTTTTTAAGGTTTAGTTTACTGTGCCTCTGTCTAATAGTGACACAGGAGTAATCCCTGGGACAAACCTACGATCCCCCATCCACTTATCGAGATTCTTCTTGAAGAGATTCAGTGAGGTGCTCTGCCTCAAATGAACTGGAATTCTATTCCAGAGTGAAGGGAGCCTCTGGGTTATGAACCTGTCCCTCCAGCAAGTTCTATTTATTTCTGTGCTGAGGTTCAAGTCCCTCGAGCATGTGGCTCTAAGGGATTTAGATTTACTGAGGTGGAGCATGTCCATTAATTCTGGATTTGACATAGCTTTGTATGTCAGGCATAGATCGCCTTGAAGTAGGTGGTATGCAACTGAGTAGAGCTGGAGTTTTTTTAACCGAGCAGCATATGGCATCTGTTTGAGACCCTTGATCCTCTTGGTGAGATACTTTTGGGGTCTTTCTAATTGCTGCAGGTGTCAGGTAAGGTACATCCCAAAAGGGCATTGTATTCTATGATGGGCCTGATGAGGGATGAATAAAGGGCACGATTACCTCTTGATCTAGATGTGAAACCCTTCGTGATGAGGTGGGCTATGTAGTACGTCTTTCTAACCACTTTGGCAATGTGGTTTTCAAAGGAGAGATTGTTATCAACTTGGGTCCCCAGGTCCCTAATAACTTTCTCTGTACTTAATGGGTTTCCGCCTATGTGGTAATTTGTGGGCACATTGTTTTTGCCAAAGGGTATGACTATACATTTTTGGCATTTAGCTTTAAACCATGGCGCTGGCACCAGTTATCTGTCTCTGTAAGACCTTTTGAAGGATGTTTGTGTCATCTGGAGAGTTGATTATGGCCCAGTTTGCAGTCGCTGCAACTTGGTGAGCCATAGTCCTCCCACTTGCCTGTACCTCGGAAAAGTATATACCGAACAAGAGTGGTCCCAGGACAGAACCCTGTGGAATGCCACTTGTGACCGGTTTAGAGTCTGACATGGCTCCAGCAACTCTCACTCTGTGGGTTCTGTCTTTGAGCCAGTTTGTGACCCATCTTGTGACATAGGGGTTTATATTTAAGCTGGATAGCTTATCTATGATGCCCGAGTGTGGTATTGTGTCAAATGCCTTTGCAAGGTCCAGATAGGCTGTGTGGACTACCTTCCCTTCATCTATGGCTTTGGTGACTGTTTCAAAGAAGTCAACCAGGTTCAAAAGGCAGGATCTCCCTTGACAAAGCCGAACTGGGTAGGATCTAGTGTCTGTAGGTCCCCAATGTCTTTGTTTATGAGCTCCATGATTATCCTCTCCATAGCCTTGCAGACTAAGCTAGTCAGGCTTATGGGGCGATAGTTTCCAGGGTCCGTAGAGGTTCCACCTTTGTGGAGTGGGACCACTGTTGCTGTACGCCATTCTGTGGGCACATATCCTGTAGTGAGGCTGAGATTGTATAGTTGTTTTATTTGAGGGATTAGTTCCTCTTGTAGTTCATGTAAGACGCAACCTGGGACGCCATCTGGTCCCATGGAAGCAGTGTTTTTTGCTTTAGAGAGGGCAGCCTTCACCTGAGCATCTGAGATGTTTGGAAGACAGCCCTCTGCCAGGATAGATACTTGCTCTTTTGGGGGTGAGGGGGTGGAGAAGTTTGCACTGAACCTGTCTGCAAGGATATTGGCGATGTCTGTGGGTTCAGTGTATTTTTTGTCGTTTAGAATCAACTCAGAACAAGTCTGGGAGTTGCATCCCAGGTTTCTAACATAACTGAAAAAAGCCTTATGATTGTCTTTGGTGTCATGTGCAATTTTTCTCTCGAAGCTGGCCTTGGAGGATTTTATGAGGGATCGTAATTTTTTGCTAGTACTGATCAGAGATGCCTTCCCTATTAGGGATTTTGCTCTATCATTTAGTAGCTTCCTCCTTCTGTTGTACAGTTTATTTATGGCAGGGGTCCACCAGACTGGACGCCTGCCTTTGGATGATTGAGTCTTGGTTTTGTTTGGGATAGATGATCCATGCATTCCTGGAGATGTCCGTAGAATGCATTTATATAGGATTCTGCAGTTTGGGCTGTAGTTTCCACTGGCCCTGGGGCCTTGAAGGATTCCACTGGTTTTGAGAAGTGAGAAGTTCGCTTTGAGAAGTTTTTCACTGTGGTTTTCTGGGCTGGGGTGGGGTCGGATGTGGACATCCAGTGAAATTAATTTATGGTCTGATCTTACCAATGAGGGATATACTTCTGGTGTGGAGCATAGAGTCCCCATGTTGGTAATGATCAGGTCTAGTATGTTGTCCCCTCTTGTGGGAGTGGTGACTATTTGTTCCATAGCATTTGAGTTTATAATTTCCAGGAATCTTTGGGCTAAGGTGCTGGGGCTTGAGTAGTGCTCCCAGTCAATGTTTGGGTAGTTAAAGTCACCCAATATAATGGTGTTCGGAGAGATCTTCATGTTCTCCAATGTTTTCAGGAAAGCCGAATGGGATTCCTGACTTTGAGAGGGTGGTCTGTAAGATGCTATAAGCTGAAAAGCAGTCCTGCCCACTGTTAGTTGCACATGGATGGTCTCTGATACTTCGTGCAATGCCACTAACCTGGAGGTGTGGATATCCTTGATAAATATGGAAACTCCCCCTCTTTTTGTGGTTCGGTCTGGGTTTTGGGGATGAAAAGCATGATATGAGGTATAGCCTGGTAGTGCTGGGGTGCTCTCTGGAGCCTTGAACCAGATTTCTGTCACTGCACAGATATTGATGTTCTCCATACTGAGGAGAGCTTCAAGTGCGTGCATCTTGAGGTTAAGACTTCTGGCGTTTAGCAGCATTACCCTTAGTTTCTTGTTCATTGTGCTGTCTATGGGGGTGGGTTTGACTTTTGAGCCTTGCCTAAAACAGGCACTATGGGGGTGGCAAGAGCCTTTGCCAATATCCGAAAGCCCAGTGGTGACAGGTGCAAGCCATCCCTAGCGAAGCAACGTGGCTTGTCGAGCATGTCATCCCAGGCTGACAGACACTGGCTCCCCTTTGAATGACACCAAAATTTTAGCCAATTGTTAAAATCGATCATTTTGTCTTTGTACTGTGGCATCATTCTAGGTGAGGGTAAGATGCTGCTCAAGGTCAGGGTTATACCAGCCTGGGCTACATGATCAGAGAGCTCCTCTATGTCTCTTTTCATGTAGTCCAGGGAGGTATGTCTCAGGTCATTCACACCAGCATGTACAATGACTGAGTCATATTTGTATTTGCTTTGGAGTGACCTGAGTGCTTGCATTATGTGTCGGATCCTAGCACCCGACAGGCAGCTCACTGTGACCTTCTCTTTATTCAGCCTGGTGAGTGGGACGTCAGTGTGTCTGACAATAGAGTCACCTATAACAAGAGTATCAGGTGTGTTATTCAGCCTTAAGGGCTGTGGCTGCTTGGAACACTGACTTTGTGGGTTATGTGTTGTGTGTGTTTTGTTTTGAGGTAGCGTTTGCTTGGATGTCTGCTTTGGAGGTCTCTGTTGCTTAGGTAGATTTTTATTTAGAGCCTCTGAGTATGTTTTTGTGCATTTATGTGTTTGGTTCGCTGATGTGGTGGGACTATGTGATACTGGAATTGTGTTGTGTGAGGTTACCTTCTCCTCCTGACTGGTTACACCAGTTTTGAGATGAGACAGCTCAGCCTCCAGTTTGGCTAAATAGTTGCATCTCTCACATATATTTGAACCTGTTTGGAGGAGGAGAGGGTTGTCCGTGTACATGAGACAGTTGTAACATTGCCTCAAAATTCCCAGATTCACCAGCTGGACTGGAGAGGAAACCATTGACTGACCTTTGGACATGCTAGAGTAATAGGGAAACTGAATTTAAGATGGACCACTAGAGGACAGGGTAATCGTAGAGAGTATAAGAGTAATTAGTGCTTATGGTTTAATAGTGCTAACTTGTAGGATTACTTAATTGGACCAGTGAAGGGCCATAGAATGAGAATATGGTGTTTAAATTGAGAGATAGAGCAGTTCTAAGGGAAAAAGTGAAGAGCAGACTTTGTGGAGCCAGGAATAGTTTAAACCCAATTAGGCGGCGCTGCCCGTTGTTGCTTATGCTCAAAACGTGCAAAACCGCGCAAAAGAGGGTTTTAAGAGAGGAAGATGAAGGAGTTTTGGAATTGACCCAAAATGGCCAATAAAACTACAGTTTCAAGTCAGTAACCACTCCCACAGAGGCAGGCAGGCTGCTCAATGTTTTTCACTGCCACTGATCAACAGAGAGACTTTTCTTTAGCCCAAGCAAAAAATGGCCTCACAGAAACTTACAAACAGTTCAAGAACAGCAAGCCTGTAACTGAACTTTTTTAAATCTCAGAAAAGTGGGAAAAAAGCAAGATTTGCGTTCCAGTGTGAGGCCAATCACTGAACAACAACACACATGCATCAAAGCCATGTATACTGTTATTAGCAAGGACTGTCTACACTCGCACTGCATGCTGTTGAGCAACACACGTCCTGCATGCTGACACGTGTGATATGACTGTTTGGCTTGTGATACTATACCCCACCATCAACCGCTATTGAGTATGTTCTGGATTGCTGGTGGTGTGTGTGTGTGTGTGTGTGTGTGTGTGTGTGTGTGTGTGTGTGTGTGTGTGTGTGTGTGTGTGTGTGTGTGTGTGTGTGTGTGTGTGTGTGTGTGTGTGTGTGCATGTGTGCATGTGTTCATGTGTGCATGTGTTCATTTGTGCATGTGTTCATGTGTGCATGTGTTCATATGTGCATTTGTTCTTGTGTGCACTTGTTCATGTGTGCATGTGTTCATGTGTGCATGTGTGCATGCGTGCATGTGTGCATGTGTGCATGTGTTCATGTGTTCATGTGTGCATGTGTGCATTTGTTCATGTGTGCATTTGTTCATGTGTGCATGTGTTCATGTGTGCATGTGTGCATGTGTTCCTATGTGCATGTGTTCATGTGTGCATTTGTTCTTGTGTGCGTTTGTTCATGTGTGCATGTGTGCATGTGTGCATTTGTTCATGTGTGCATGTGTGCATGTGTTCTGATACCATGTACAGGTTGTAAAGTGTGTTTCCTGTCTTCCTCTCACAGGTGCTGAGGTTGGGCTGGTTCACTGCAGCAGGGAACCTGATGTCACTGACACAAATAGTGATAATTAGGATAGGTGTGTTGAGGCACAGGCATGTTTGCCAGGGTCTGTTGTGGGGCCACCAATCGACAGTACAGAGGTGTCCACCCCATTCCTGCACACAGTCATACTGCCAATATATCCATCATCACCAATGCCCTTAGCTGAGGGACAGTGTACAGTCTGCAATGGCCAGGACAGTGTGGTATCTATGGCACATGCATCCGGACACAGCAGCCATAGCCAGAGGTCTGGAATGGTACCACATAGGCAGATGTCCAGGGGTTCTCGTCGGAGCACTGCTGGTCATCATGCCCCTGGCAGACATGCCGCAGGTCTTACAACCTCATGCATGTTCCAAGCTGTCATGGAGGCACAAGCACATATGGAACGGTACATCAGACAGGGACTAAGGGCACAGAGGGCACATATCACCACTTTAAATGACAGTATCCATGACCTAGCAGGTGCCATCCGTAATTACACTGAGGTCACTGATAGACATTGGGGTGAGACATTAGATGTCCTCCGCAATGTCATGTCCATGTATCAGGACAGTGCAGGATGGTTGAGAGGTCGACGTGGATGTATGCCAGCAACATCAGCAGCTGCCAGTCACCGCGGTTGTCCCTCAAGTCACAGCCGCTCCCGTAGTGCCAGTACCAGCCCCAGCAATGTTGGCGGTGGGCTGTCCACAGACTGTCCTAGTAGACCACGTGCATGTGGCTCTGGCCAGTCCCAGCAGGGACCTGGGACCAGTGTACATATGTCTGCCTCTGAGGATAGTACCCAGTCTGGCTTAGTACCTGATACTGTCAGTCGCACCCCTGCCAGGCACAGGTACAGTATCCATGGCCAGAGACGGTGATCTGTAAAGCCTGGCAGGTACAGTCTGTGGCTGTCCCACAAATTCCCGTATACGGCAGCCACATGGTGGAACTGTGGGCATGCAGACACACACACACACATAAACCAGACACCTAGGGCTAACACATACCCACACACATCACCTCAACATTGGCCCATACCAGTACTCTTGGCTATCACACACACACACACACACACACACACACACACACACACACACACACACACACACACACACACACACACACACACGTCAATTGTATGGCTCAATGTAGGCCTCTGGCAAACCAACAACACACCCTGTGCATATGATGAAACCTGTGCCACCTCCTGTCATCTGTAACATTGATGCAGGAACAGACTAACATGGTGCTGATGCACAGGGTGACTTTATAGCAGTATAGCAATGTTAGCATGTTGTCAGCAGTAAAGTGTAATAATATCCTTGAAGGTGTAGCTGAGCAGGCATGATGCATTAAAGCTATAATTGTCAATGTAGTATTGTTTACACCAGTGTTAATTCCAGTCATGTATTGTCCGCCCAAGTGCCACTTGGCTGATGTGTGTAGTATTGGCAGCATGTGTTAGAGAGTGGACAGTACATGTGGGATGTGTGCAGCACAGGTTTGCAGGTGTACATTTGTGAACATGGTGGAGGTGCGCAGTCTGCATGTACGTGCATAGTGGACACATGGGCAGGGTGGCATGCCCTGTATTACACAGTGTTAACACTCCATAGTTTCTATTGGTGGCCAGTATGCATTGTACTACACACATTTTGGAACTTGGGTACACATGTGTATGACATGGTTTGACACTGTGCTGTGGGTGATACTGTTACTATCTGTCATTGGTTTGCATTCTGGTAGTATACATAACCTCAACAGCCTGACCATAAACAATTGTTAGATGATGTCATGACAACTGACACACAGATGTAGGACACACAGTAACATTTGTATCCTTCAGGAACTATACTATGCCAGTAACCAGTGGTGTTCACCTGCACCCATTCCTGGGACCACTCCTGATTGGCATACAGCTCACTTAGGTACAAGCAAACACAGTAGGGATATGTCCGTCCTTGTTTGAAAATGCATACTGTGGCCTATAATGCATTCTCCAGATGACACACACATCCTCCACAAGGGTATCATACAGACAGATACCTGTTGTCAAACCCATGCTGTAAAGCTATAAGCCAACTAAAGCATAGTCATCCACCTTTACAAAACATAGTATCCCCACAGTACCACATAGGTAGTAGCCCCCAACATGTTGAACAGGTACCGATGTGTACATACAGCCAAGTGTTACGTCATCTGTCCTTTGGTAATCACATTTCCAAAGGTATTTTGAAATCCCTCGGTGAATCACATAAGCAATAAGGGGTCAGCATGCATATCCATAAAGGTCGTTGTACACCTATAATGAATAGCCATCACTGACAGACTTTGCTGCGTTTTAACTGGTCTGAAATATACCTCAGGCGTAAACCCTCACTCACACTGTTCAATAGAAACCGTAATGAGTGTGTGTGACATGGATGACCTAGGCCAGGGATCACTGCAGTGGCTGGGCTTGTCACAAGCATACAGATGTGACCTAAGGTCTGGAAAGTGGCAGCACACTCTGGCAAAGATAACAGATGTGTTCATGGAGAAAGCAGGGTTCCCACCTATGAAATAATTGAGGTCACATGTACATATATGTATTTGCCACACAGCTACCTGATGTGCAATGCACATACTGTTGTCATTGTGATATGTCATACAGTAGTAAAAGCAAAACACACAATACAGTGACCAACTGTGCCACACACATAGAGCACACACACACACCAAGCACAGGATTCAAACCTCTACTTAACGATACTAGAGCAGTACGCATGTACACAACGTGCTATACACATTACTGGGAGTTCTCCTTTCCACAGGTATATTTGTAGGATGGTGACATCATCAGACTTGACAAAGATAAGTATACCACTTTTAAGGTGTTGTAGTTGTCTCCAAAGAGGTTGCTCTGTTACAAGGTGATACACACACAGTTGTCAAGTGCAGGATTCAAACCCCTACCTAGCTACTTTATGACACTAGAGTAGTACGCATTTACATGACACACTATATACATTACTGGGAATTCTTTTTTCCACAGGTATATTTGTAGGATGGTGACATCATCAGGCTTGACAAAGATAAGTATACACTTTTAAGGTGTTGTAGTTGTATCCAAAAAGGTTGCTCCTCTGTACCTCTGAGCAGTATCTACTGAACAGGTGGGGTCCCAGGACCAATACCTGTGGGATACCATTTGTGACTGATTTAGAGTCGGACATGGCACCCGCAACTCTGAACATGTGTGTTTGATCTGTGAGCCAGTTGGCCACCCATCCTGTGACATAGCTGTTAATGTTCAAGCTGGTAAGCTTGTCCATGATGCCAGAGTGGGGAATGGTGTAGAAAGGCCTTAGTGAGGTCCAGGTGGGCTGTGTGGACTACTTTCACCTCCATCTATGTCCTTGGAAACTGTTTCAAATAAGTCAACTAGGTTTAGGAGGCAGAATCTACCTTTAACAAAGCCAAGTTGCGTAGGGTCCAGTGTCTGGAGGTCCCCAATGTCTCTGTTTATTTGTTCCATGATAATTTGCTCCATAGCTTTTTAGACCAGGCTGAGTAGGCCTATAGGGCAATGGTTTCCTGGTTCTGTTGTGGCACCCCCTTTGTGGAGCTGGATGACTGTTGCTGTATGCCATTCTTTGGGTACATAGCCTGTGGTAAGGTTGAGTCTGGACCGTGAATGTAGGTGAGGGTGTAGTTCCTTTTGGGGCTGGTGTAAGTCGCAGCCTGGGACTCCATCCAGTCCAATTGATGATGTGTTCTTAGCTCTGGAGAGGGCTGTATTTACCTGCATGTCCATGAAGTCTGGTGCTCTGCATTCTTCTGGGATGGACACAGGCCTTTTTGGGGGTAATGGGGGGGGGGAGTTTGCACTGAACTTGTCCCTCAGGATGTGGGCAATGTAAGTTGGTTCAGTGTATCTTTTTTCCATTTTGCAGTAGCTGACAGCATATTTGAGAGTTGCCACCTAAATGTTTGGTATAGCTAAAGAAGGCTTTGTGTTGTTATTCTTACATTCCTTGGCAATTTGTCTTTAGAAACTAACCTTGGATTATTTTATGAGCGATCATTGTTTCTTTCTAATAATGATCAGTGATGCCTTTCCTTTTGTGAAGTTTGCTCTATCATGTGTTCATTTCCTCCTTCTGTTGTATAGCTTATTTATGTGCGATGACCACAAGATTGGTTTCCTATTTTTGGAGGAGTGCATCTTGGTTTTATTTGGCATGTCTCGATCCATGCATCCCTGTAGATGCTCATAGAATGTACTTGTAAATGATTTTACAGATTATATAGCATTATCCTTTAGCAAGGGTGCTTTTGAACTTTCCACTTTGGTCTCGAGAAGTGTGCTGTTTGCTTTAGAAACTTTTTTCCTTGACTGGGGGAGGGGGTGTGATGTGGATGTCCAGTGTGATTACTTTATGATCTGATATTACCAGCGAGGGGTTTATCTCTGTTGTGGAACACTGGTACCCCATGTTGGTGATGATCAGGTCCAGTATGTTGGCACCACTAGTGGGCATGGTGACCAGCTGTTCCAGTGCATTTGAGTTTTTAAACTCTAGGAAGCATTGGGCAAAGGACGTTGTACACGAGTAATTCTCCCAGTCAGTGTTTTGGCAGTTGTAATCTCCTCATATAATGGTGTTTGGTAGGACCTTTATATTTTCCACTGTTCTCAGGAATACTGAGTGAGGTTCCTGAGACAAGGTAGGTGATCTGTAGCAAACTACAATCTGATAAGCAGCTTTGCCCAATGTTAGTTGCACTTGCATGGTCTCCAAGGCCTCATGCTACTAACCTGAAGGTGTGGGTATCCATAAGGTAAATGGATACACCCCTTCCTTTTGTATTTCACTCTGGGTTTTGGGGCTGAAGATTAGATGGATTGTGAGTGTTTAACGTGGAGCATGTCCAACAGTTCTATGATTGACATAGCTTTGTATGTTAGGCAAAGATCACCTCTGAGTAGGCGATATTTGAGAGAGTACAGCTGGAGCATTTTGAGACGGTCTGTGTATGGCATGTATTTCAGGCCACTAATGCTATTTGTGAGGTATTTCTGCAGGCTTTCCAGTTGTTGTAGATGTCTTGTGAGGTACATAGCAAAAGAGGCGTTGTACTCTATTATGGATCTAGTGAGTGATGAGTAGAGGGGAACAATGTCCTCTTCTATTCTGCATGAGACACCTTTTGGGATGAGGTGTGCCACGTAGAAGGATTTCCTGACTACTGTGGGGATGTGATTATCACAGGTGTGTCCACTGTCCACCTGTGACCCAAGGTCTCTTATTACACTTTCAGTATTAAGTATACTACCGCCTATGTTGTAGTTCATGGCTACAGAGTTTTTACCAAAGGGGATGACAATGCACTTTTTGGCATTGAGCTTGAGGCCATGGCTTTGACACCAGGCATCTGTCTCAGTGAGGCCCTTTTATAGGATGTCCACATCTTCAGTAGTTTCGATTATGGCTCCTAGTTTGCAGTCATCTGGAAACTTCATTAGCCACAGACCTTCCATGTTAAAGTTTACTTCAGGGAAGTAGATACCAGACAGGACAGGACCCAGGACTGAACCCTGTGGTACTGCACTTGTCTCTGGTCCAAAGTTGTACTTGGAGTCTGCTACTTTCACAGTGTGTGTTCTGTCAGTTAGCCAGTTGGCAACCCATCTTTTGACATAGCGGTTTATACCTAGTTTAATGGGTTTATCTATAATTCCAGAGTGGGGGATGGTGTTGAAAGCCATGGCAAGATCTACATAGGCTGTGTGAATCACCTTACCCTTGTCTACGGTTCTGGTGACTGCTTCAATGATGTCTATCAGGTTTAGGAGACATGATCTGCCTTTTACAAACCCAACATGGTTGTGGTCCAGAGTTTGTAGATTACCAATGTCTGTTTTATAAGTTATATGATGATACATTCCATGGCCTTGCAGAGCAGGCTTATCAGGCTAATGGGGCGCTAGTTCCTGGGGTCCATGGCGGCTTCCCCTTGTGTAGTGGGATAACCGTCGCTGCGCACCATTCAGCAGGCACAAAGCCTGAGGTGAGGCTATGACTGAACATTGTACGTAGGTGTGGTGCCTGACCATTCTGTAGTATGTGTAGAACACAGTCTGGGATGTTATCTGGTCCCATGGATGCTGTGTTCCTGGCTTTGGAGAGTGTTTTTTACCTGTGCAGCCGTGATGATAGCAACTTTGCAGTCTTCCGTTATAGAAATGTGCTCTTTCATGGGTGAGAGGGGGGTAAAGTTAGCACTGATACTATCTGCCAGGACGTTGGCAATATCAGTTGGGTCTGTATATTTAGTGCCATTGTGCTGTAACTCAGAGCAGATCTGAGTGTTGTTATTGAGATTCTTGACATAGCTATAGAATGCTTTATGGTTGTCTTTAGAATCAGTGTCAATTTTGTTTTCATAACTAGCTTTGGAGGATTTTAACATGGATCACAACTTCTTATTGATGTTGACCATGGAGCTCCTCCCCTCATGGGATTTTACCCTCTTTTGCAACAGTATTTTCCTTCTGTTGTGCAGTTTGTTTATGGAAGGGGAACACCAGATTGGCTTCCTTTTCTTGGAGGATAGCATCTTGGTTCTGTTTGGGATAGCACGATGCATGCAGTCATGTAAGTACTTATAAAGTGCAATTGTGAAGGATTCAGTAGTCATAACTGTATTGTCCATCTGCATGGGTGTCCTGCAGTTCAACACTTCTGTCTTAAGAAGCATGAACTTGGCTTTGGAGACATTTTTTAACACGGTTTCCTTAATAGGGGTGTGGGTCCCGGATGTGGATATGTAGGGTAATTAGCTTATGGTCAGATGGGACCAATGAGGCGCTGACATCAGGTGTGGAACACCGGTCATGCAGGATAAACCAAACCCCGTAACCAACACAAATAACCACAAAGTGAGCTAAATGCTACTCATTGCCAGAAGTCTTAACCTCCAGATGCACACACTCGAGGCACTTCTCAGTATGGAGAATACTGATATCTGTGCAGTAACAGAAACCTAGTTCAAGGCTCCAGAGAGCACACCAGCACTACCAGGATACTACTCATTCCATACCTTCCAGCATCAGGACCTGGATCATAGCACATAGGGTGGGGATGTATCCATATTCATCAAGGATACCTACACCTCTCTCTACATGCTCTCTACAGGATATGTGCCCATAGAATGTTGCACAGCAATGTTCTTCACACTCCACAGGAGTAGGGCCACAAAAAACCCTTGGCATTCATGCTCTATGAGCCTGATGAGTGTGTTCTGCAAGGCAATGGAGCCAATCATAATGGAAGTCAACATTACAGAGATTGGGAACCTTCGCACAGTTGAGCACACCCAGTTTGGCTTCGTCAAATGCAGACCACACCTCCTGAACTGGAAAGATTTCTTTGACAGTTACCCAGGCTACAGATGATTGAAATGAGCTCCACACAGCCTACCTATACCTTGCTAAGGCCTTTGACACCATTCTCCAGTCAGGTATCATAGATGAACTCACCAACCTGGCCATGAATCCATACATCACAAGATGGATTGCAAACTGGCTCACAGATAGATCCCACACATTACGAGTTGCTGGCTACATGTCAGACTCTACACCAGTAACGACTGGTGTCCCCCAGGGTTCAGTCCTGGGGTCCCTTCTGTTTGGTATAGACTTCTCAAATGTACATGCCAACACAGGAGAGTTGTGGTTGACTAAGTTTGCTGGGAACTGTAAAGTGTTTGCTATAATAGATTCCCTGGAAGACAGACATATTCTCCAGAAGGGACTCTATGAGACAGATGTGTGGTGTCAGAATCATGGCCTCAAGCTCACTGTGGAGGAATGCATAGTGATCCTCTTTGTTGAAAACAAAATACCCACAAACTACCACATAGGTTTTACCACCGTAAAAATGACAAGGTGATAAGGGATCTGGGGACACAAGTAGATAATCATCTTTCCTTTGACAACCATGTTGCCAAAGTGATTGGGAGATCCTATGTGGCCCACATAATCAACAAATGGTTTGCATCAGGATCCAAAGAGGTAGTGTTGGCACTCTACTCTTACATCATCAGACACATCATTGAGTACAGTGCACCATTTTGGATGTACTCGACTTAGCATATCCAGCAGCTGTAGAGACCACATAGGCACCTCACCAAGAGGATTACTAGCCTCAAACAGTTGTGTTATGCAACACAACTGGTAAAACTAAATCTGTTCTTCATTGCGTAACGCCTACTCAGAGGCACACTCTGCCTAACATACAGAGCCATGTCCAACATATAACTGTTGAACATGCTCCATCTACACATAACAACATTGAGTCACCCTACACATTCTAGTGATATGAATCACATCAGAATGATGAGTACAACATGCTGGTGGGATAGAGTACCATCCCAGACACTTGCCTTACTGTGGAACAGAGTCCCAATGTACATCAGACAGAACCCCTCGCTGACACTCTTCAATTGGAACCTTGATGAGTGGATGGGAAACAGACAATTCATGCCAGGCATCACTTCAGCAGCCCCACTAGAAAGGGGCTTAGGGTACTAACTATTAGAACTAGGCCTTGGGAGACTACCCAATGGTGTGGTGAAAGCTGCACAACCTGCGTAGGCTGATATATGCCTTCATGGAGATAGTCTACTACATACCTATGAACCTATGTGACAGGTACATGTCTACAGATAGTAGATGCATACTTCATTGTACAGTCATGTTGTACAGCAGGCACATGGACCACATACACTGTAATGCTTACAGATACTGGTGTCTGTTATGTACAGTGGGAGAGATGTCACCTCATGTCTTTCGTGCAATTGGGATGTGTGCTGGGCGGGACAGTCCTGGATGGCTCCCTGTCATGGTCACCCTCTTACACACATCTCTGCCCATCCATCTTTGGCTTATTATACTGTGTTCCCCATATATATATATATATATATATATATATATATATATATATATAGGTAGGTAATAGGCTATCTGCCTGAAAGCATATATTAGTATGGCCAGAGTATGCAGCTATCACCACCCATGGAGTTAGTTCCCTAGGCCTCTGTGTAGTAGAGCTGATGAAGTGATCCATGGTGTGACAGTTCAGTTTCACATGCACTCATCAAGGCTCCTCTGGAAGAGTGTCAGTGAGGGTCTCGGCTTAATGTCGGTTGTGAGCCTGTTCCAAAGCAAGGGAAGTCTGTGAGTTAGTAATGTATCCCTCCAACATGTTCTGTTTAATGTTGTGATGATGATATCCCTAGAGCACGTGGTACAGTGAGCTTGGGTTTACTTCAGATAGCGCATGTACATCAGTTCTGCATTGGACATGGACCTGTCTGTTGGGTAGAGATCTCCTGAGTAGACAGTATGCAACAGAGTACAGATTGAGTTAAATTCTTGCATGGGGCAACTGTATGAGGCCAGTAATCCTCTTGTTGAGGTACTTCAGTGGTCTTTCCAGCTGCTGAAGGTGCCTAGTCAGATTCATCGCAAGTGTGTTGTGGTACTCTCTGACGGGTCTGATGACTGATGAGTAGAGGGAACCTCCTTTGACCTACATGCAAAGACATTGGCAGTCTGTGGGAACACATAGCATGATTTTCTAACCACTTTGTGAATATGTTTCTGGAAGTAGAGATGACTATCCACGTGTGTCCATAGATCCCTTATTATCACCTCCATATTTAGGGTGTTAGCACCTATGTGATATTTGTATGACTGTAGCTCAAGGGCATAATTTTTATACCACATATGTCTGACTAAGACCCTTTTTAAGGATGTCTCTGTTGTCCCAAACATCGATTATGACAACTTTTTTGCAGTCATCCACAAACTTTGCTAAACATTGCCCTTGTGTGTTTGACTATATTTCTGAAAAGTATACACCAGACAGGAGAGGTCACAGGACTGAGCCATGGGGGACAGCAGTTGTTACCAGCTTGAACAGGAGACCACAGTTCTTACCTTGTGGGATCTATCTGTGCCCCAGTTGGCAATCCATCAGATGGCATACATATTTATGCACTGGTTGTTGATTTTGTGGATATGACATGTGTCTTGGATGTTGGAAAAGGGCTTTTCAAGGTCTATGTGGGATGTGTGTAGCTCATTTCATTGATGTATGTCCTGGGTGACTGCCTTGAAAACAATCTAGCAGGTTTGGGAACCATGATCTGCCCCTGACCAAACCGAAATTGGTAGGGTTGGGTGTTTGTAGGCTCACAATAGCTCTGTTTATGAGTTCCATCATGATGGACTCCATGGCCTTGCAGATCAGGCTTAGTAGACTTATAAGACAATAGTTCCTATGGTCTGTTGTGCACCAACACTTGTGGAGTGTGCCAAATGTTGCTGTAACGCATTTAACAGTTTCATATCCTATACAGAGGGTGAGTCTCAACAGAATGTTCAGGTGCAGGGTCTGTTTGTTTTGGAGTTCACATATGACACAGCTAGGGAAACCATGTCATCCCATAGATGCCGTGTTTTTAGGTTTGGAAAGTGCTGCTTAACCATTGTATATGTGATTTCTGGGTTTTCACAATCTCCAGGTATGATAATGGGCCTTTTGTCAGTGAGAGGAAGGTAAATATGTATGAACCTGTCTGACAAGATGTTGGCAATGTCAGTCATGTGCATGTATTCATTTACAGTTTGCACTGACTCAGAACATATATGAGTTTACATCGATATACATGACATTGCGAAAGAAAGCTTCATGGTTCTCTATGGACTCTTTGACAATATTTTTGCCAGAACATGGATTGGATAATGTTAGGAGTGCTCATTGTTTATTGATGATACTGATCAGAGATTTATTGATCTTCTTTGAATTTTCACTTTCTTTGAACAACTTAAGTACTTGTAGTGCATAGTTTGATTATGACAGGAGTCCAATATATTATATGGGTCTGTTTTCATATAATTGTGTGCGCAAGGCAGGATTGATGAATAGTGACAAGTTTCTGGGGTAAGAACTGCAACTGCCAGATATGTGTGGTCCACTGCTGTACTCAGACATGGCCTAAGTGTGTGAGCATGCCCAGTATGACCTTTCAGTATGTTGTTGACTGACATTTGCTTCATTTATTTAAGTGTGTGAGCATGCCCAGTATGACCTTTCAGTATGTTGCTGACTGAAATTTGCTAAATTTGTTGAAGTGTGTGAGCATGCCCAGTATGGACATATATACTATATGTGTGTGAAAAATCAAGTTGGTTTTTACTTCAGGGCTCATCTTTGTGTTGTACATCGACAGGAAGCACGCTGTGCCTGCAGGGCTTCCATTTGTCACTTTGCATAGACTTATCAACATTTATACATACAGGGGTGACAGCTATTATTTGTACATTTCGACCCAGGGGCACACCTGATTGTTACTGTGGGTGTACATAGGATGAGGGGTTCACCTGACACTTATACACATTTGCTAGACCTGCACTGCTATGTCAGGTACTCCATTTCAGTCTGTACTGTTGCCTATCGTACTGGCTTGAGGCACACTACTGTACTACAGAACTTAGCTTCCAATGTCACGTATATTAGTTTTTGACTTCATAGCCTACCCAACCCACATCACACTGCTTGGCCTACTGTTATCTGTCTGCATAGGCCTGGGGGGAAGTTCAGAGGGCATGATACAGCATTTGTTTGTGTTTGCGTTAATCTACAATTGTCCTGCTGTGTCTGTGCCAGTGAAATGCTGACATGGCTTAGTGGTTCAGTACTGTGATTATAGTGCACAGTATCCTGAGTTTGAGCCCTGTCACTGCTTTTTATTTTCCTGCTGGGCAGATCTGACTGGTTAAGGAACAGTAAAGCAGGTGTGAGCGTGTTTACCTGACTTTGCCTGACTTTGCCCAACATTGCCCAACGTTGCCCAATGTTGCCCAATGTTGCGCTAGTTTGCACGTTACGTAGCTCCACGTAATTGTGCGAAATAGTGGTAAAATGTGCTTAGCACTGCTTTATATTGCTTAAAATAGGGCAATCATGCTTCAGGTGGTGCTGCAGGGCTGCCTATGTCAGATGCACATAGTACACTCCCTATACATGTTTTAAAACAGGTAGTGTCAAGTTAGGCATCCCTTTTATTGTATGTGTGAGTCAGAGAGAGGTGTCATTTCCAGGGTTCCTACTGAGTCAGTGTATGTGCTATGCATTGCCTCTTTGCCCAGGCCAGGGCATGCTGGGCACCCCTCCTTCTGCCTACTGGGGCAGGCTCAGGTTGTTCCTCCGAGTCACGCTGTGCCTGTGCAGGCCTTGGCAATGGTGGGGGGCTGTTTGGCCCTGCCCCATGCTGTTGCTGCTGCAGCTGTTTTTGCAGGATCATATTGTGTAGCATGGCACATACCATGACAATTTGGGTACATGTAGTTGGTGAGTACTGCAAGGCTACACCAGATGTGTCCAGGCACCTGAACCGTGACTTGAGCATCCCAAACACACGCTCAATAATGTTTCTTGTTTGTGTGTGTGCCTCATTATGGAGTTCTTGTTTGGGTGTGTGTGCATTTCTGATAGGTGTCATCAGCCACGGCTCCAGTGCGTATCCAGCATCCCCACTAGCTGACCATCACGGATGTCCCCATTGGCAAATTTCTGGTACAGCTGCATCAGATGCCAGATGTGGGAATCGTGATAGCTTCCAGGGCAGCCAGCACACACATTCATTATTATGCCCTGGGCATCGCACACGACCTGGCAGTTGATGGAGGGGAAGCCCTTGTGGTTGATGTAGACACTACCCCGCTCACCGGGTGGTGCTCTGATGTGTATGTGCGTGCAGTCTATTGCACCCACCACCTCAGGGTATTCTGCTATTTGGTGGAAAAGACACATATTGCTGGCAAATGCCTCACTGGAATTGGGGAAATATACGTGCTCACCAACATGTGCTGACATGGCATCCAGGAACTGGTGCAGTATCCTGGATGCTGATGCCTGTGAAACCCCCATCATATCACCAGTTGGTCTCTGGAAGGTACCTATAGCTAGTATTTGTAGGCCAACACATAACTTGGTATCCACTGGGATGGGTTCCCCTCTGTTGGTTCTGTGTGTGAGGCGTGGCCGGCACAGCTCAACAATTTACTGCAGGAGGTCTCTGTCCACTCTATAGCGCTCCACTATCTCCAGCTCATTGTAGACCCTGGTAGGTTACCCTGGGTCTGTACACTCTTTTCCGTCTCCTCACTGTGGGTTGCTCAGCAGCATTCACAACATCACCACCCTCAGCACCTTGCACATGTTGGTTTATGATAGCAATAGCAGCCCCTAACATTTTGTCAGACTTAAGTTTTTTAAGTTTTCACTCTTTGTATACTGCAGCGTTGCAGAGTTCTTGTGAAAAAACTGGGTAGACTGCTGTTTGCAGAGTTTAAAGTGTTGGGCTGGGCTGGGCTAGTCTACTGCCTGTGTAATTGGCTGATTCTGATATATTTCACCTGGCAGCTCTGCTAGTTCTCCTTGGTTAACTTCCTACTACTTCTTTTCCTTCCTTTTTCCCTTTCTGTTTCCACAAGGGGCAGCACTGCGCAAACAAGCGCACACGTGCACACATGCTGTGTGCCCGTTTGCAAGAGATTTCAGATATATCCACGGCGTACACCCTTGATTTCTTGTTTTCAGCTAGTACCACTGTAAACATGCCTCTTGCAATCCTGAGCAACTCAGGGCAAACACAAGCCACTGTGCTCCAATCACCTTACCGTCTTTCAGACATACCCCCTCATGATGTCACCTATGTTCTACTCTACTACTACCCTACTCCTACACTTACACTCTAGGGACATGGCTCACATGCCGGGGAAAATTGGGATTCACTATCCTTATCCTTATTTGCATAGGACTGCCTACTAATGCTTGGTTACATCTCTCACACTGAGCTTCCCCCCCTTAGCAACCACTACTCAGTGGCCATGTTGTTTTCAGCATGCCATTCACCTGCATGGCAGAACAAGCTTTTTAGTGAAAATGCACATTTGTGTCTATTTTTCCCTTTTTTTCATTTTATTTAAAGCGCAGCATGTTTGCGCACCACTGCACTATGCTTAAACATCGGCGATCAGGGGAAAACATGGATTTTAAGCATTTACAACATTTGCAAATTCCAATGGCCTTATATTTGGCCATTGGCATGCTTCTTCAACTAAATGCGTCCTTTATTTGGAGCTGTCATAGCTCCGTTTAGCTATTTGCAGAACAGTACTCCGTTACCAACGGAGTACATTTCTGCAGATAACACTACTCTTTCACGGGCAGGTTAGTGTTTCCTAGATTGCAAATTTACCTCATTTGCATAGCTTTCAGCAGCAAATGAGGTAATTTGCATACCATAACACTCTCCGTGCAAGAGTAGCTTTAGAAGCTCTCATGCACGCCCCTGCCGGCTATTGCTGAATCGCTCGGCAGACATATTGCCTGTTTGCCATCTTACACTACTCTTACACTCCGTGCAAGCCTTTGTCAATCTGGCTCAATGTCTTCTTGGCTTTCAAAATACCTGTCATCTTCCACTGTCCTGTGAAGGGTCTTCTGTATAGAAATTTCTCTTACTAGGAATAATGTGCTCCACATTTCCCGATATCAACTTTCTTGCACTCAAGCTCCATTGATATTAGGCAATTTTTTTTTATTTACACAACATTGTAATGTTTACCTTTATAGAATTTGAAATTGTGCTTGACTTTGCTAATTATAATGAACTAATTGTTTATTAATTCACAGGTTTTTACGCTCATGGACAAAACAGGCCATCAAGAAGCTCAGTCACATGACCTAGTACTGTGGGTTAACTAGCACTGTAGCTGCTATGTTCAATAAGCTATAAAAAGTACCTCTCATGAGACCATAGCTAAGTTTTGTCACCTGTACTGTTCATACCCATACTGGCATTATGAAGAGTTAGTAATGTCATATAAATCAACAGAAGAAGAAGATTTAGGTCAATGCACTTGGCTTTTGTTTATTGTCCTCTTAATTGTATAATAATCTGTAATGATTCACTTTTACTACAGTAGTAATATATAAAAAATGTCTTTGAAATCTAAACTATAAAGAAGACACAATTAATAGAAAGAGAAATTGTGATTTACTTTACTCTGTTAAGGAAAATATATTTAAATTATGAAATTATATTACTGGTGTCTTGAGCTATCGAAATAATAAAATGTAAATCAGCTATGATATCAGCTTAAGAAATACTAGTAAATTAATACCTGAATTGTAATCTGGAGCACGTCTCTCACAGTTATCACCATAGGTGCCAGCCTGGCATACACAAAGACATTCTGTTCCAGATAGCACTGCCCTCCCATTATTAGCACATGGAGAACATCGACAGGGATCAAATTTTTCCATGTATTCAATGATCGCTTTCTCAAGATTTCGACGTTTAGTAACGGCACAATGGACATTCTTCACTAGATTTACTATGGGAGCAAGCTGAAAGAAAATATAGATTATTTTCGTATATATCAATAGCATAACTGCTTTAAATTCCAAGTCATTGTGGTTTTAATCATAATTCTAAAAGTTTCCATTTGTAATAGAAATGAAAAAAACAAGGAAAAGTAAACAACAAAAATGTAATAACACTGTCCTTAAAGTGATCCAGATATCTTTTTAATCTGCATTTTAGATACTACTTTGTGATAACAAGGTGGGTTTTGTACATTTCTGATCTGTGGTTATCAAGTTGTGGGCTTCATTATTCTGTTACATACATTTCTAAATGTGCAAACATTTATTTCTGTTTCATAAATTCCATCTCAATTAACTTAGACGTTTCCAGTCTGGAATTCAATGTGCTTAAATAATAAGGTTGTAGTTAAACGTTGGACTGCACTATTACTGTGCTGCATTCATTTCTGCAATGCAAAATATCATAACATTGCCTCAAAGAAGTCAGTATTGACTTTTTAAATTAATACTGCACATCTAAACATTTCTAACATTACAAAATGAGCAAACTTTTAGGATAAATGATTTCAGGTTGCCATTAAATTGCAGATGATTTACCTTCAAACATTGCAAGATGTAATGCATGCATTAATTTGCAAGACACTCAAGCATTAGTAACATTACAGAAACACAAATGTTGGCGCCTTCCCTTTCTTTTACAGTCTATTAAAATTCAGAATGATTATCTGCAAGCCTAGAAATCAGTGTATAAACTCTGATAATAACCAGTTTAGTGTGCTCTTTTCTTTTAATGTTGTTTTTTTGGATGGAGATACACGCCAACCTGCACCATGTGATGTGAGGGGGCTAGCACCCCACAGCCCCAAAGATATATATATACCAACTCTGAGATCACTATAACTCAGAGAAAATAGAATATTCTGAGAAACAGTAATCTTGGACTTAGTATATGCAAGTTCACATTTTCAGTCATTCAATCCTTCTATGCTGGGATTTGTACTAATGAGTCTCAGAATATCAAACAGTTACCCATGGTGCAACTGGCTTCAGACCAAATGACTTGGAATGGTCTGACAATTGATTATCAATATGTATCGAAATTACAACTTGGCAAAATGTTATTTGACATTATCCTGTGAATAGTGTGAAGTTATACAGGGATCTAGCCTTAGTCCTAGCTTTTCTCCATATTCACAAATGATAGCACACTGTGAATGAGTGAGCATATGCTAATGATTCCATAATATATATTTCCAGTGTAAGTCTTTGATCAATACCCTACAACTAGTTACAAAAAGCTCTCCAAATGGTTTATTTGGAATATATTAATACTAAAATAAATCTAAGATAATAGCTGTATACAAACTGAATGCTAAAAGTAATCTAATGATATCATTAGCACCATCCAAGTTACTGAGGTGGTAATATTTGTGCAAAGTACTGAGCTGATTAATTAATTTTAAGAAGCATGTCACACAAATGAGCCTGACTGACTATGAATAACAAAACAGTATACAAGAAGCTTATTTTCAGTGGCAAGCTTCTTCAGAAAAATAAATATGCTCTGGCATGTTCTAATATGACAACTCAGGTCATCAACAATATGAATGCTAAATATTTCTAGAACTAGCTCTAGGTCTGATGACATGGCTCCAGGCATGCACTATCCACCCTGTAGAATAATCTGCCAGACCACATTAAGCAGATGACCTGTCAGACACTATTCAAAACACCATCATAGGTTTGGACAAAGCTAATCCCTGTATCAATGATATGGATGGAGCAGCTTAAGTTAGAATGCTCCTCACTGGGTGCACTGTGCTAGTTCTTCTCTGTTCCTCCTTAAACTACTTAGTACATTGCAGCAGGTGGTCAGGTAAGAACACATGATAGTTAATCTAACAGACAGTCCCTCCATTGCCTCTTCTATAACCTCTGCATGGTGCCCACTAACAGTACCAGTAACATATCAGACTTACATAGCCAGAATGGGAGAAAGATGAAGGAAGAGTAGCTGGGGAGGATCCATACTGAATTCCCATAGTAGGAAGAGCTAGGATACTCTCGTCCATCTGTCTAGGCAGCATTCCTTGGAGTTTAGTGGGCAAGTGGAGAACAGAAGTAGAGGAACAAGCATTTATTTTAGTATTATATCCATATTACATACAAATACAAACCTATGGACAATTTAGATTTACCAGTCTGCCTGTTGCATGCCTCTGGGATGTAGTAATAAACCAGAGTACTCAGAGAAAACTTACACAAACACAAAGGGGAGCATTCTAACTTAAGCTGCTCCATCCATATCATGTAGACTCTATACAGAAAGCATCTAAGCCAACAATTGAACTAGAAACCCTTTGCTGTGAGACGACAGTGCTACTCACTCCACTACAGTGCCAAACTTCTGAGACCATACTATGCAAGTGGCATTTCGGGTAAAGGTTGTGCACTGCTATTTCACTTGAGTATGTTGTGTTTACATGAAGCATTAGCTTTAGTAACTGGGCAGAGCTTACACTGTTGTTTATGTTTGTATGGGTCTGTACTGAAATGTACAAACATTGAAAGACAGGTGATTGATGCTGGCAATTCAAAAATATACTTAATGAAAAACCCAACTCATTGAAACAACTGACTGCAAAGTGGAAACAGTTTCCTTTTGCAATTAGTTAACCAAAACCCTACCACTAACTTTGCAGCACATTTTGTTTGAATAGTGATAGTGCTGCAGAAATGTATTTTCCTAAGGTGAGGGTAAAAAGTACTTAGAAACTGCTGAAGGTATCCGAGTAAAGAATGTAGAAAAAGAACAACAAATCCTTGGTATACCACCACAGCCAAAAGACAAACCACTTAAAACAGTTCTTTAATAAAACACTTAAAATATAAACTCAAAAAGTTTAAAATGTAAACACAAAAACTTCACAAAAAACAAAAGCTTGTCCACCCAGCCAAAGGAATTTTATGACTTCTTTGAAGTAACCAACCCCACTATTCCTAGTATTAGTGGCCTACCTAAGATCCACAAGGGGTATGATAACCCACCTCTATGACCTATCATAGCATGAAGAGGGTGGGTAACTGAGCCCCTCTCTATGTGGAGCATGAACTTAAAAAGATTCTACCTAAAGCCACTTCAGTATTGAAAGACACAGGCAGTTTTTTGAATGATTTATATACCAAAAAATGGAATATGTGGAAAATGTCACAGACTTTGTTTTTTGTCACCATGGACATCAATAGTCTCTTTACTGTGTTTCCTAACAACTATGGCATTGAAGCCATCCGTGAATTTTTACATCAGGTTGGATTCAATGCAGATCTAGTATGCTCCCTGTTGGAATTAATTCTAGAGAATAATGTCTTTGTACATGGTCAGGATTATTACTGACAAACATAGGGGGTAGCCATGGGCACCCCCTGTGCAAATAGTTACTTGAATATAGTGCTTGCCCATTGGAAGCAAACTAAAGTCCTTTGTGATATGGATCCATGGTATGTGCATTTATTTTATTATGGCCATTTCATGGATGATATTTTTATCCTTTGGAAAGGTGATGAAAAACAATTGATATCTTTCACTGAATATTTGATTTGAGTACCAACTTTCTAAAATTTAAAGTCAACTACTCCAAACAGGAGATCAATTTTCTAGATGTTAACCTTGCTTTACATCAAGGTAAAGGTTTGAGCACAAACTTACATAGAAATAGTACATGGAAGAACCATTATTTGCACCATAAAAGTATGCACCCTGCCCACATATTTAAGAACATTATGGAGAACCAGAAATTAAGTATTTCTAGGCTTTGCACGAGTGATGTTGATTTCAACAGAGAACATGACAGGCTGCAGAAAACCTACAAAATAGAGGGTATAAAGACAGATACCTCAAGATTAGGTCTGACATTAGAGAAATAAAAGATAGAAGAGGATGTCCTTATTTTTCTAAAAATAAATCTCCCATTAACCCAAAAGATAAAAAGGGGCAGAAGAAGAGGGAGAATATGCTCAACTGCACACTTGCATATAGTATGGACTGCAAGAAAATATGTGATGTGATCAGGGGATTTTGGCCAGTAGTCACTAAAGACAATAAAATAAGGAACATCGTTGGTGACAATCCGAGATTTATATTTAAAAATAAGAAGAACATTAAAAGATTGCTATGTGGCAAAGATGGGTTTAGCCACAAGAAAATATTTGATAGAGAAGGCACCTGTAAATGCAACAGATGTAAAGTCTGTGCGTCTATTGATAATAGCAACATCTTTATCCATCCTACCTTTGGCAAACAATACATTTTTAAGCTGTATGCTAACTGTAACAGCCAGCACCTGGTTTATCTTGCTTCCTGCTGTCACTGTAATGTTTTTTATATTGGAAAAACAGATCAGCTGCTGAAAGATAGGGTCTTACGTCACTTAAGAGACATTAATAATAAAGACCCTAAGAATGTTCTTGCAAATCATATTTCCATAAACTCCACACATATGTTTGTTTTTAAAGCTGTTGAATGTGTTCCTCCAAATAACAGAGGAGGGGACATAACTAATCGCACTGAAATCTGCGAGATAGGTTGGATAGTAAATTTAAGGGCTGATCACCATCCTGGCCTGAATACTATGGTTCTGCTTAAGCCTATTCTTAAAAATAAGAAGCTGACCATTGGTTAAAACGTGGAGGCTGGTACTCCTTGAAGTTTGAAATTGGTGTTTATCTGATTGGATGGCTGAAAGGCATTGACCAAAAAATGATTACTCATTGGCTAACTTTTGTTGTACTCAGGAATAGAGAGCTGCAGGAAGTTACGATATGATGAAGGCTATATGCCGAAAGCGCTTATCGGGCGGACAAGCTCGCTTTTGTTGTGAAGTTTTTGTGTTTACATTTTAAAGTTTTTGAGTTTATATTTTAAGTGTTTTATTAAAGAACCATTTTAAGTGCTTTGCCTTTTGGCCATGGTGGTATACCGAAGATTTGTTTTTCTTTTCCTAAGGTGAGGTTAGGGGTATGATTAGGCTTAGCACACATTAGTAGGGTGGTGAAGTGGGGGGGGCAGGGGGAGGTTAAGGATTACAGTTAACACACATTAGGAAGAATGGGCAGGAGGGCTTCGACCTGACACCACCTTACTAATATGAGCTAACCCTAACCCTACCCTTGACCCTAACCCCAACCCTACAGCTTACCTTAGGAAAACTGTTCTCTAGAGACTCAGAAACACATCATATACATCCACAGCCTACATGTACAACACTAAATCTATTCCTTTCCCTAGCCCTTACTGTAGCCCTAACCCACAAACACTCCCACACAGACTTTCACTCCTAATGCTGAAACTTTAAGCATTACAAATCCAAACCAACATTCACCTTGCTTATACTCATTCAATCTTTCTCCTTTTGACATAAGATGATTTTTCCAAGCACTCCACCCTGGCGAAAAACTGATGGTTTAACAAAGTGAAGTGAACCCATTTGTATGTGTGATCCACACCATATTGTTAATATTTTTTCTTAGTAACCTGTTTTTGCCTTACTTGACACACATGGTTATTACATACAGCTAATGCAAATAAAAAATATTATAAAAATTACCATGGATACTTTTGCACAGATGGTTTTGTTTTTATCTGTGCTGTATGTCATTCTTTGTTTAAAACATCTTAAGCTGGTAAAAGATCACACAACCTTTTATGTGTATTTGTGCAGCTTATACTCTCTGCATAGGTAATACACTGCGCAGTCTTCATTTTTCATTGATAATGCTCTGGAACAATATTGTAGAGGAGTTCTGTACCTGACAGTAGAATTCATGAAGCTTTATTAGGATCCATGATTATATGACTCGCAGTTCTAAATATGAAGGATCTGAGGTGTCTAATATAAACATTCTCGACTATACTTATAGTCCTTCAGGGTCCAATAAAATCTCTGTCTTTAATAGTATTTTTCTTAGAGACTTATGTTATGAAACTGCCAGACTGCTACAGAATTAAAAAAAAAAGTTAGCAAGCCATGCTAACATTTGTATAAAAAAATACAATACCTGAAATGTATGACTGCTGTCTTGTGCAGACAAATACTTCTACACACATATTGCTGGAATCCAGCCATACTGTGTAATCAGACTGTACCCCTAGGGTTACTCATGAAAAGAAACATTTGCACATAATGGTTTAACCTACTTACGAAGTGGCAAAAATATTAAAGACTACGTGAATTATTATTATTTCTATATTGCTCCTGTATACCATCAAAAAAAACAGTCAATGATGCTGTGGCCCATAATGTGATTAATGGCCATTTCATTATCATATTATCATTATAAGCAGCTGCGTTCTTGAAGAGCCAGGCAGGGTAGACCCAGCTTCATGTTTTTCTGATCATATCAATTAATTGGTCAATGATAGTTATAAAACTATAAGTATGTGTAAAACGATTTATACAACATTGTGCAGTCTGCATGTCCTCCCCGCAGTTGGGTAGCGTTCGAAAGACATGCATGTGTAAATGGGCGTGCCTTCGTTAAAGGTTGGGCGTCGAGCTGGCACCTCGGCGTTTCATAAAAAATATACTGCCAATCATTAGGGGACCGGAGTTCCGCTGTGGCGACCCCTTACCAGGAAAAAGTCGAAAGACAAACAGCAACAACAACAGCATAGGAAATTAGAAGTAATGAAACCCTTGTTTGTAAATTTTATCAGACCAAAAGTAGATTATGGAGTAATAATATGGAAACCTTAAAAGAAAACAAACATTAGGAAATTGGAAAGAGTACAACAAAAATATATCAAAAGCATCAGTGGATGTAAAACGTTTAAGTTATTCTGAAAGAGTATAATATCTGAACTTGTACAGTGTTTCATTTAGATATTTAAGAGGGGATCTTATTCATGTATATTCGGCATTTAGAGACACTGCCACTTGTAAAGTTTGGATTATCAAAGAGTAGTAGAGAATCAGCAAACAGCCTGAGTAGAAGACTGAATAGGAATGAGAGCTGTACTAACTGGTTCTTTAAGACAATAGCTAGTATGTGGGTTCTACCTGACATAGTCGAAACCACACAACACCGACAACCACATCACCGACACCACATATTCGACAGTCCATAAACACGAAACCACACATAACCGAACCCCATACACTGCACACACCACAATAACAATTAAAAACAAAACACATCCCCATTCCACAAACCACACACACAACACAAGCACACCAAAATCCTAAACTCACTCTAACCCTAAGGTCCGCTCGGCTACTATCGCCTTTACCTACCTACCCCTAACCCTAACCCAACTAACTAACCTTCCTCCTAAGCCTTTCCCCCTAACCCTAACTCACTTAACCCTCCCTAACCCTAACTCACTTAACCCACCCCTATCGCCTCCCTAACCCTAACTCACTTAACCCATACCTGCCTCGCACCTAACGCCCCGTACCCCATATACACACAGCCGGTCTTCTGCATTGTCGATAATTCTGCCACTCGCGATTCGGCCGGTTCTTCTCTGGTGCTCTGGAGTCAGTATGTGGAATACATTATTAAAGCAAACACTAGTTTAAATATTTAAAAATGGACACATTATGGGAAATGATTGTTTTGGTATATTGGCAGGCCTAAAAGATATATATGGATGTAGAAATAGTTACTAACTGAACATATGCAGGAGATTTCTGTATGGGGAGCTTATGTTGTACATAGCTTTATGGTCATAATTTCATTATTATCATGATCTAGTACTTTCAATATATTCATAAACTATAAGTGCAAGTTTTACTTTAAAGCATTTTAAAGATACTGGTTAATGGTTCCTTAATTTAAACAGATAAAATCTCATATTTAAAATAAATATTTCTTATATGGCATGCATTCTAAACAATTTTCCTTCATGTTTTTAAATTAATTTAAAGACGTCTTACCTCAAAGTCAACCACGACTGGATTATCCTTGGCTGATTCTACCCACTCTGTAAATATTTTATTACTAGGAAAGGCCCCCTGCTTTTCCCAGGCAAGGGCTGCAGCCTGTTCTGCTTTTCCACCTTTTACTAGGGAAATGGACCTCTCAGAAGATTGTAGAAATGAACCTGCAAAACAAGAAGAGTATAACTTGACCCCTTCTTTCCACATCTTTTAATTTCACATTATTTTCTCTACCTTCAAAATCACTTCAGATGGGTTATAAACACTCTCTGTGTAGAAAGCTAAGAAAGCATAATTTAATAAAATTAGAGATTCAGAAAGCTTTTCCACATCATACTAAGCAAATCTGCAAAATAAGTAGCAACAGACAGGGTATGTGCAATTCAGAAAACACAGCAACACAATATGGCCAGCTGAAGTAACATGGTCAGCTGTGTCATATTCTAATGATCGCATAGCGAAGCACTGTCTATGATAATGATGCAAAACTATGTGCAGAGCAATTCAGAAATGGTAAAACGTCATGCAGTGACACTCCACCTGCATTAGATCCATACACATCCATGCTCATGTTCAGGCAGAGTAAAGTAAACCACTATGTTAGGGGTTACAGCAGCTATTGAAAATATGTATCTGCAAAAGGCTCTTATAACATCTGCTGCATCCAACGGTGTACAACATAGCCTTGGGAGGCAATGGATCATCCGGCAATGACATAGTGAATCATTAGTGTGGGGACAGTGATTCAGTGCAACAATATGTGGAGATGTGTGTGGCCTCATATGAACCCCTTAGGAGTCATGGAGTACCTATCCCAGTGAATGCTAAGGTATATGTGGCTTTATGTATATTAGCTACAGAGACCTTTCAGTGACCAGCTGGGGACAAAGTGGGAATATCTCAGGCATTTGCCATAAGAATACTCCATCAATTCCTCAGTGCCATGCTTCAGCATATGAGGGAGCGTATGTGGTTCCAACATACCCCACAGTAGAAAGCCAACAGGCCTTACTTGGTGAACTGAGAAGGAATTATGTGAACTACAAACAGTATATCTTATCAACTGCCAAGTCATCTATAATGTACAGGGTATCATCTACAAATGTGTTTGCAGGCTGTGACGTCCAGACAATACCTCACTGGACTGCCAACAATAATGTAACATCCCTTACTATCCTGAATAAGTAACTAAGGAGCTTCAGTCCTCATTACTGACTCCAATAGGAGACTGTCACTTAAACAGGAGTAATATTTCACAATTTCCCCTAAGACCCCAATCTGATGGACCTCCTTCATACCTACAAAACAAACAGTACCAGAATTACCCATTCTAAAGACTTAAACCTTCCCTGTGATATAAACAGGACCTGCTGAAGAGACAGGTCTGTCTCCAAGAGACTACCACATCTATGGAACAGGCTCCCCATCCATGTGAAGTAGAGTACTTCCCTAACTCAATTCAAGTGCAGCTTGGACAATTGGATGGGAAACCAGAAATTAACCCCTGGTTTGTTACCTGTGTATCTAATGGACACAGGTAACCTGTAAATAGTTCATCTCCCAGGCCCATGCTTACACTTATTGAGGGTATCAAAACTTGTCAGAGATTTAGGATGCATGGCTAGGCTTATAAAAACCCTTGTAATCATTAGCCTAGTAAAAATCTGTGAACATATGAAGCTATGAAACTATAAGAGCAAAACAGGAACACACTTTATAAATTGGGAATGGACTGTATTCTTCTATCCACCCCAAATAGAACTGCTTTTTGCACACTTCACAGCAATGTGTCCCAGTTTAAGACCTCTGATACACTCACACTTAAAAAACTAAATCTCACACATCCAAACACTTCTGGGAAAGCCTGACAGATTTCCAGCTGTGCCCCTTCCCCGGAATAATACGGTTACATGCTGCCACCAATCAGATAGCCTTCATGCCCTTTTGAAGGGGTTTCCAATTATGAAAATTAGATATTAAAATAAATAGTAGCAAATTACCTAAAGCAGCCAGGCTTTCAGAGTGGCCCAGGAAGTTATCAAAGCAGGTATAAGCACTCTCAAATCACTAAAGAAAACACTAATTGACCAGCCACAATGTAAGCTAATAAAGATATTTAATAATGAGCAAAATGATTAAGAATATAAAAGAGTAATTTCCAATAAACAAATAGAACTCAATTGCCAGGAAAATTAAACCAATAGTGTAGGATATAAATCCAATATTTAGAAAATCTCTGATTAGTTATAATTTTCCTATATGACCAAGGAATACTGTTCCAAAACTAAATTATTATGACTGAACAAAAGCAGACTTACAGCTCTTGGGGAGTCCTTTTGAGTATCCACTGCACAGTACAACTGTGAACAACTAAAACTGGCAACTGGCTGTTAACTGACAACAACTATAATTGTAACTGACATCAACTGTCTTCAACAGGCTCTTTTATAGACTAGCCTGTCACAACTGTTCCAGTTCTAACTTTCATTCCATATTTTGAAAATCAACCAACAACTGTTTATTAAATTCCTTCTTGTCTTTCAGCCTTTGATGGTAACACATAGCAACTGTCAACATTCCGATGACATCATCTATAGATCAGCTGATTCTGAGACAGTCTGCCTTTAGAATCTTCTTTACAAATATGCACAGTTAGAAATGTAAATGAACGCTTTTCAAATCTTTAAAACATTCTGTACAGAATATAAATTTTCATATAAGAACTTATTTACAATGTCATAGCTAGTCATGCTGGCATATAATACAGAGGGTAATCTGAAATTACATACAAAAACTCAGCCAGACATGCTAGCACAAATAACAGTGTCAAATTTTTTCACATAGGCCACACAGGAAGTTTTTATGACTCCCACATATGGCACACATATGATCTTTACCAGTGGTTTGCAAAGGGTAATTGCCCACAGGGGCATCTTGTGGATGATGTTGGATATGCCCTATTACCCTGGCTCATGACACCAATTAGAAATTCATATAATCAAACTAACCATTTGTCAATTGTGCCCTTGCACAAACCAGAAACATCTTAGAGCATGTGTTTGGGATGCTGAAGTCATGGTTTCATTGACTGTACATATCCAGTAGTGCCCTGCAATATGATCCCACCACATATAACAAAATACTGATCATGTGTGCTGTGTTACGTAATATAATAGTTAGGAAGCAGTTACATCAGGATGGCCTGTTCCAAGAACCACAGTCACCAGCAACACAAGCAGTGGCAGGCAAGAGTGACTAGAAGTCAAAGGAGAAGCCAGCAGCAGGGGATAACCATGCTAGACAGAGGCTGGTACAGTATACCATGGCACTTACAAAGAGGCAGAAGATTGCACATATATTTACAACATAACCATACAAGAGTTAATCAAGATTGCACATATATTTACAACATAACCATACAAGAGTTAATCAGATACACAAAAGCAAAAGTGATACATACAAAAATACCGGACTCTGCTTACCCATGCTTAGGCTGGCCATGCTGTGTATCAAATATAGGTGCCCAAATACCAATGTACACAGGACAAAGCACAGTTATCATCACTTGCACAGGTGGGTATGGCAGTACAGGAATGCATGTCTTTCACAGGGAAGTGTGTGAATATGAGTGCTGAGGTGTAGTAACAGAAAAAGTCTGTCTATGGGTAGTGTGATTACTGGATTGGGTGATGGTTAACATGAAGAAGGGCCAGAGTCGGTAGATGTTTAGGATGTGGGTGTTTGTGTGTCTTCAGGGGCACAATCTCGGCATGTGATACAACACTGTGGCTTGGTGTACTGGGCAGATCTAGGGCATGCATGACAGTCTGCAATAATGAGAGCTGGCTCTGCCAGGAGTTGCACTGGCTGTATCTTGACCAACGCTATATGTTGATGTGCTACCTGACTGTGACTGACATCTACTGGAGGATGTCCCAGCATGACCAGAACCATGTGGATGGTCTCTTCTGGGTGTAGCCGCATCCATAACCGATATTGCTGTAGAAGTGCTAGCACTGCAAGAATGGGAGTTCACTTATCCATGGCCTGGTGGGATAATATCTGAGCACATACCAAATAACTGGACTTGAAAATGACCCCCTCGCCCTGACAGATGATCCAGAGAAAGAGTCAGACACTCCAACAAATTACACACATGCTTCATACACTCCAACAGGTCAGCATTCACAACCAGGATCACCCTCGCTACCTCTGCCATGGTGGGACTAGTAGTACATCCACAATGGCCCTGGACTTATTTTGGGTTGCAGCTACAAACACACCATCCTCAAGAGGAGGGAGATTCCCAACCCCCCTGCCCACAAGTGCTAAGTGCAGATTCAGACATCTCTCTAATGGGGACTCTGCATTTACTCAGCCTATAGTGTGCCCATCAACCTGCCCAATATCAGATGGTAGTATGTCATGGGTATGTACAGGCCTAGACACTGTATCCATACTCTGAGTAGGGGATGTGGGGGTCACTCTCCCTGTGTCCAACACACAGTCTTCACTCCCTGACTGTGCCTGTTCATCCCCACCCATCATTATCAGAGGCTAAATATCCTCTAATATCAGAGGGGGTAGTTGCACAGTGCTGGTACCTGATAATGAATCACCAGTAAATATACCAAAACAAAAAATATCCAGTGTAAAGGATGACCCAGCATCACAATTACACATGCAGCTAATATCCTTACAACTATAACAACATGATATTGAGTAATAACCCTGCCTATACCATGTGAAGATGGACTTTACACCCACATGAGATGTACCTGCATGCCAGAAATGAGACAGCAATTATAAACTGCAATGTGACTAAAAGGTAAAAATTGGATCAAATATTAATACTAGGACAACATACTCAGAGCATCATCAGTTGAAGTTCACTGGGACCTATCCAGCTCTGCACCAATATCCGGCAACGCACTGTTGAACTCAGTGGAGATGGTACTGCTTTTAAGTGTAGCTAAGAAATCCAAATCTAAGAAATCATTCTCTGTAAGGGGTGGTTCAGCAGATAGCCCACCACCTGTTGTCTCTGTTCTAGTGCCAGGGATTCTACTCTGTGTATGGCAGCATAAATCATATCAGTCACCCTGTGGCAAAACATGCCATAATTACTTTCCTGACCATCCACAGCATTAACATTGACAAGTTCATGTCAGAAACAGTCATGAGAGGGCTGGTTGGCAGAACTGACTGCAAGAAACCATCTACCATGGAAGTGGAGAGCTTCAAGTACCACCTTATTTTCAGCATCTGTAAACTTTGTCATGAGAGTGGACATAGATTTCTGCACCCATTTCTTAGGCATAGCTCTGCTGGTATGGAAAATCATGGAATTAATAACTGTGGACCTAAATGGGTCTTAATAATCTTAAAACTAATTATATACTAATAGGATACCTGGTATGCTTTTGTTGGGTCTGATACTAACATGTGTATCCACAAAACAATCATTACCTGAAAGTCAGCCATTATGTGACCGAAGCAATGCACAACCCCATCATACCCCCAAAGATCAAGCACATGACTGCAAGTTAATAAGCACTCAACTAAGTTGCATGCTTGTCAAAACGGACACCATTATCCCCTTGCACAAAGATGGTGCTTCCACTAGCCCCAGGAACTATAGACCTATTAGCCTGACTAGCCTTATCTGCAAGGCCATGGAGCAAATTCTCATGAACCTTATCATCAAAGATATAGGAAATCTCCAAACACTTGAGCCTACTCAAGTTTGGATTTATCAAAGGGAGCTCATGCCTATTAAAGCTGGTGGACTTCTTCTAGACAGTCAACAAGGCCCTAGATGAGGGGAAATCTATGCATACAGTCTACCTAGACTTGGCCAAGGCTTTTGACACTATCCCCCACTCAGATATCATTGACAAACTCATCTAGCTAGGTATCAACCCTTATATCATTAGATGGTCACTAACTGGCTCACTGATAGAACCCATATAGTCAAAATAGGGGAACCTGTCTCCAACAGCAGACCTGTAACCAGTGGTGTTCCACAAGGATTAGTCCTGGGACCTCTTCTGTTTGGAATCTATTACTCTGAAGTATAAGCAAAAACTAAAGTTCTGTGTCTGACAACATTTGCTGATGACTGCAGACTGGGAGTGGTCATAGAATCTCCAAATGATGTCAACATCCAACATCCTACAAGAGGTTTTACACAAACAAATGATTAGTGCTAAAGTCATGGCTTTAAACTCAATGCAAGAAAAATGTATTATCATTCCTTTTGGGAACAGCGACGTTCCTGCTAACTGCCATATCAATAGCAAAACCCTAAGTACGCACTCAGTAGTGAGAGACCTGGGCACACAGGTTGACAGTAACCTTACCTTTGATTGCCATGTCTCCACAGTGGAAAGAAAGGCATTCTATATGTTTCATCCCATAAGTAAGGAAATTGTATCCAGAAAAAAAAAAAGTTACAACCTCCCTGTACTCTTCCTTCATCAGGCCAATAATTGAGTACAATACCCCTTTTGGTATATACTTTTCAAAGCACCTGCAGCAATTGGAGAGACCACAAAGGTTCCTCACAAGTAAAATTCAAGGTCTTGGCATCTGTCCTACGTGGAGCATCTAAAATCACTGTCACTTTTTTCTGTTTACACAAACTACTCAGGTGATCCCTGACTTGCATATAAGGCAGTCTCTGACCCTGCTTTATTGGAAATGTTGCATATCGGCAAGTCAAATGGTACACAGGTTACTCACTCTAAAGACCTTAACCTAGTATGTGACATTAATAGAACCTGCTGGAAGGACAGGTTTGTCTCCCAGAGATTACCACATCTTTGGAACAGACTCCCACTTCATGTCAAACAGAGCACCTTATTGGCCCTCTTCAAATGCAATCTGGACGATTGGATGGGTAACTATACATTCACCCTGGAGGTTCCAATTAGAGAGGGGCAATAGGTGCTGATCATGGAAATAAAGGTAAAACCTGGCAAGGCTTGTAAGGGCCCTAGGGCCATTAACTTACTAACTTCCTATCATGCTATGATCTTAAGTGGTACAAAGGTTGTGACTAATCACATATCTGTCAGGTACACCACAGTACAATAGTGTATAGCATAGTACTGTTACTACAAACCTACTGTAAAAAGCCTGCATGCTGCTATGGTCATTATACTTGCAATGTACCCTTTAAGAGAGTTTTGGCCAATACATTTAGTAGCACTGATAAACTGATATCACTTATAGGTCTTACATTAAACAGCACACAAACAGCTGCCTTTAGACAAAGGAGTAGGTGTAAAAACTGCAACTTACTTTATGTAAGCAGATATCTTCTTTAGCAAAAAATTATTGAGGCAACACAAGGGTTTTAACACAATTCACTTTACTTTCTCCTGTACTGTAATGAGGACTTGTGCTTCAAACTGTACTTATATCTTATAGTTTCTCCCATCTGCACATGATAACTGTGATGATTATTGTTTATGAGCTGCTCAATTTGCACAATAAGCAAACCTGGTAAACATTCTGAAGATTACTACATGTACAGTGCACACACCCGAGCACCTACAGGTTGCTTCAAGCACACAAGAGAAGCCAAATATGTTAGAGTGGCGAGGATCATCACATAAGTAACCATCTGAAGATGGAGCTTCTGTTGAGTATATATTCTCAGCAGCAAACAGAAGGATGGAGGACTGCCATGTTTCAAACTTTAAAATGCTACTGGAACCATAATAATATAGTTCCTATATTTAATAAGTTTGGCATCCATTATGCAAATAAGGTGCCCATCTATGCACGGAGGCTGAGGCATGTGAGAACTGTCTTTGGTGCCAATTCCCTGCCATTTTCATGAGATCTTTGATGATGAGACATTTATGACTAGGTAAGGGAAGGGTAGTGCTTCTTTTAGAGTGCAAAAGTGGTATGAGGAGGAGTCCAAGATTTTTCTGGATATCCTCCATAAGCATTACAGTTGTACACTTCTGCAGGAAGGCTACACCAGGTCACAGCAGAAGGATGATGTCTGGAATAGTTTGGGCAAGGCTGTCACCAATGAGAATGGCATCCCATGCATGGGGTAGCAATGTTTTCACCACTACAGTGACTTGAATTGATCCAAGCCTGACCTCACTGGCTAATGGGAGGTTGAAGTTAGACAAAAGCCATTACCTCAATAAGGTAAGTATAGCATCTTTTAACTAAACAAATAACCTGCCATTGCATGCCACCATCCAGTTTCTCATTGTGCCTATTTAAGTCTCTAGGCCCGGCAGAGATCAAAAGGAACAGACAAATGCAAAGGAGTAAACTAGAGTTCTTAAGAGGGTGCCAGGGTAAGTGTACTTGCTGTCAAGTAAGAAGTCTTTGTTTGCATAGTAATAACTATAACTATTATGAATATGTAAAACTTTTATACAGTGGTGCCACATCTGTCAGTGCTGGCATATCTTAAGGAAAATAGTGTGACTGCGCAATTTTAGAAGTGTGCTTCTGCATGCCTTCCCCCTATATAGCTGGCCATGTGGCTCATTATGTTAAGTCTATATGTAAAGAGATTGCTACGATGTCTGTGGTTGTAATGCCCCCCTCACCAAATAAAAGTACCATTGTCATGGCAGAGTATATTTGTTGACTCCATAACATCAATGCATCGCTATAAGGTCCATATATGTAATATCTATAATCTAAAGAATAGCTGGCTTAACAAGCACAAACTACCACCCCAGCTCTTCAAGTAAAGATCATAAAAAAAAAAAAAAATGATGACCATTCTTTCTACTGGCACTCCAACTGGGTGGCTAGATGTATAACACTCCCACACCCTCACTCCTGCTCCAGTCATTTAGGCCCTGTTTCTTTACTCTGCCCCTGATCCTACTTCTTCACACTCACACTTTAGTTAAAAAAAAATGTTTCTTTTAAACTGTAGTAAACTGCTTGCTACCAATGCAGCAAACAGTTGCTACAGTTTATACCCTGCCAAAATGGAATTCTATGGGACTCAGGCTTTAGTTTAAAAAAATATTTTCTTCTTTTAAACTGTAACAGATACAAATATAACATGCAGTTGATACTGTTTATACCCTGCACTACCGCACTCAGGTTTTAGTTAAAAAAAACTTTTGTCTTTTAAACTGTAGCAAACTGCTTGTTACAAATGTAGCAAGCGGTTGCTACAGTTTACACCCTGCACTGAGCACTACAGCATGCAGTTTTTAGTTAAAACAGCATTTTTTTTTCTTTTACACTGTAACAAACGCTACAGTTTAGACCACACATGGAGCAACATGGAGCACTACAGTGCTCAGGTTTGACCGCAACTGTATTGCACTAAAGAGAGATCGGGAAGATAAATGACCGATCCCACCCCCTAACACTTTGCACCCAAGGTAGTTTTCCCTCTCGTCCCACCCTAGCTACACAACTGTCAGTAAGTAGTAGTTTGCAGGACATTTCAAAATAAATATAGCAGACCTATTTGTCTCTTATCTATTATCTGTGTTGGGCATATCTTTTTTTTTGCATGATCAGCATGTTAATTATATATATGTACAGTTTCATTATTGTAAAAAATGAAATATTGTCACTGTCCATAAGTATAAATGTGCTGTCTTAAGAAAATAGTTAGTATTTTCTTTTGTCAGACTTCATGTGAAGATGGCTTTTGCCTTACCATCATCCCCATATGTTTATAATCAAATACCGGTGTAAGTCCTACTATAAAAGGTTTTTATGTTTTAATGTACCAGTACCAACATACTTAAGAATGCAATATTCATTGTTTTGTATTTCTCTTATCCCACCAACTTTATTGCTATTCCTTCTCTTTCATACATTTATTTATTTGTTTGTTTGTTTCTCTCCATTTCTGTTATTACTATATTTAGCAGCACAGCAACCTGCACCAAACCAACCAGCAAAGCTTTTTTCCCCCACTGGTGGCAGTAGTAGTAGTGCCACCACCACCAGAAATGCCTGTCACATCTGGGAACCAGCCTGCCACAGTTGCCTGTACACCTCCTGCCCTAACTGCACTTCCTTCATCAGGTAGCCCAGCACTGGAGGGTGGTACAGTGGTACTCAAAAGCAACAGTGCAAGTCAAGTTGAAACTTTTGTCAGCTGTCAGGAGATGGCAAATCCTGTGGGGGAGATGTTTTAAGAGGTTGGATTCCTGCATCTACATTGTGGAGACCATGCTTTGATGACACATTGAGTTGCCTCCTAGCCCAGCACTGACTCCACTTTCGGAGGCAGGACCCATTGGTGATGGTTTCCAGGGTGAAGAGTAATCTCCCTCCGGGTATAAGCTGGCTGAGGCTGCATCTTCTAACACCCAGTCCTATCCCCAAACATAGTGTTCTTCTCCCTTTTGTGTGAACGCCCAACGTCATATATTGTACAATCCTCCCCTCACCATTATTTTCCCTCTTTTTGTTTGATGTCTCCTTCTCCACTGTGTTTCCCCTCCCTCATTGTGTTATCCCACACCTCATCAGTCATATCTGTCTTTCCCTGTGACCTAATTTCGTACTCTTGCCCATCTATTACTACCTTGTCTTCCTCCCCCGATTTTCTCCTCTCAAAAAAGGGAACACCTGTCCCAAACAAAATAAATAAATAAATAATAATAATCCCACCCATACCTCTCAGCTTCCTATGTATTTGAGTAATGAACACATGATTGCTCCAATTGTTCATACTAAAAAGTGTAGTTATTGTTAAATCATTGATGATATTAATCAATAAATAATTACAAGTATTGTACTTCACCAGGGTTATTGAGCTAAGAAGTTGGGAGGTAAGTGCTTACCCAACCTCCATCCTGTCCATTCCTTATTGTCTCACCTTGTGTTCTGTCCTCTGCTTGAGGCTAATCTTTCTTTTCTTGCTATAAGACTGCACGTGTGCTACATTTCCCAGGAATGTATGTTTTATGACCACTCTTAGTCTAACTGCTTCAGTGGATTCCCATGCTAAAGAACTGTGGATATACTGACAATGGAAATAAATTGACTGGTCAGCTCCCCTGAGGATATTCTTTTTTTAATAATATTAACATTATAATGCAGGACCACTGTTCATACCTTGATATTGTCAGGACTGGTGCTGGACAGTACATTATGTTACTTTACTGTATCCCACCTATCCTGTCTAAGTTTCCCATTATTCCACATTCACATATTGTCGTACCATCTTTTCTGTTGTGTTTTGCCACCCTAATTTGTTGGGTAACTCCCTCTACACTCTTATATCCATCTCTGTGATTTCTGTTGCTATAGTAAGACCTCTACCCCACCCTTAGCCATCCATGAGATTTTCCTTTCATAGAACATTTTTCTGCATATATATCGCTGTACGTTACATGAACATTGTCAGTATTGTTTTTCCAGCTGTGCAAGACAATCCAAGACTACCAAATGTGCTAATGCATATTCAAAGTGTAACCCAGCTGCTTGTACTTTAATTTGGCCACAAAATGATCTAACATGATCTGGTGGTGAGTCTGTGCTGTGGATGTAATGAAGAATTGTTCATTATGCACAATGGCCTTGCCACGTGCAGAGGAAATGTGTATTACAAGCAGTGTAAATAGTGCTAGCTTGACTGCAATTATAGACTCAGTATTTGTGAATCCTATGAGCTTTTTTGCACATGTATTAAGTACCAAATTGATTAAAATGATTGTTACATAAACTCATACTTTCACCTGAAAAAATGGTTTTATCTCTTTCATTTCATATAGACAGACAGACAGATAAATACAGAACTGAGAAAAAACAGATAGATAAATGCTTGTATTACCTACATTGTTCAATTATTACCACATACAATATCTATGCCATGGTGGTACGGTGGTAGCATTGTTACCTCACAGCAAGAGGTTCTCCCATTCGATTCTTGGCTGGGCATGGGAGTGCCTTCTGTGTGGAGTCTGCATGTCCTCCCTGTGGTTGGGTAGCGTTCGAAAGACATGCGTGCGTAAATGGGCGTGCCTTCGTTGAAGGTTGGGTGTCGAGCTGGCACCTCGGCGTTTCGTAAAAATCTACTGACAATCATTAGAGGACCGGAGTTCCGCTGTGGCGACCCCTTACCAGGAAAAGCCGAAAGACAAACAACAACAACAATATCTACCCCTACACCTCTCCCTTTCTCTACCTTTTCCTGACACCTTTACCTGGTCTTCCAGTATCTTGAGGCTCTGTTCCCCCCTCCTAGACCCTCTGATTTCTATATGTTAATCAAATCTAAAATAGTAAGAGCTAATTCAGCAGATGAATACCACACTCATATCACAACCCATCTTGTCCCATTACTAAAATGACCTCATTAAGTCACTCCAAGGAATGTTGAGTGCATGCCTGATAAGCCTGTCTGGGTCCCATACAGGCAGAAACACATAGAACTATTTGTCACATCTGTCACTTCAGTTTGTCATGTAACAAAATCACATGTCAAGTCTTCTCTTTTTTAATGTTGCACCATACTGCACTGTAAAGCTTTAATATGAGAATTCTGTGGAACTGAGCTGACATACAGAGATTCTGGTCTGTATCCCACTGTGCCATAATCAGTGGTTTCAAAGCACTTCATTTGTAGACTTAGACTGTGTTTCAGACAGATAAGTTTGCACAAGGTGGCATGTTGCTTTTAATCTGTAGACTTAGATTTGCTTGTTTTAGAGACTGCACCTCCAGTAAGTTAACTCCAGACCTTATAGACACAACTTCCTCTACACCCAAAGTTAGTAAGCACCTGGAACCATGGATTTCACCTTTCTAAGTGCCTGTAGCAAGGCTCATTAAATGGGCATCCTGATGCAATGCAGCAGTTGTCTCATGTTTATGAACAATCACCTACTAGTTAGACCAGAGTGTATCAACACAGTATATAGGAGATGTAGTTATACAATTTTACTAGATGCAAAGCTCTTACAATAAACCACAACAAATAACAAGCAGGTCCTCAGTACTACATACCACTGCATTAAATAAAGCACACATTGTGCAGACCAAACACATAGACCTTTATATGGTGAGGCTCTTTAAAAATAACCTACCCAAACCAAAAAGGCCTCTGAAAAGTTAACTTAAGAAATAGGTGCCCTCAGCAATCTTAAATACAATGCAGGCAACATGCAGCATAAGTCATACATTGAAGAATCACACTGATTGTTTTCAAAATTCCATAAAGCAAACCTCCACACAATGTAAGTGACTCTACAGTGAGATACACTGATGCACCACTCACCAAGCTGTGCAAGTAGAAGGTCACAGTTGGTTGACTATCAGCGCTAGGATTCATGACATTACATAAGCACTCAGGTCCTTGCACCATGAGTACACATACCACACATTCATAATACATGGTGGTGTAAATAACTTGAGATTTACTTCCCTGGATTATATGAAAAGAGACATGATGAAGCTCATAGAATATGTGTCTGAGGCAGATATGGACCTAGTCTTCAACAGCATTCCACCATCACTAAGAATGATGCCATAACATAAGTTTTCAAACACTGGCTCAGCCTATGATGTCATTCTAAAAAAGAACAATAAACATCAGCCTGGGAGGCAATGAAAGACAGCCCTAACTGTTATGCCAGAGATGGCCTGCACCTTTCTTCCCATGGCTTTTGCATATCGACTAAATACCTGCCCGTCCCCATGGTGCCTTTTTTAGGCAATGTCAGTCTTTAAAGCTTACAACATATTAAAACAGAATCCAGTTGATATTAAGGTATTGCTGTTCAAGGCTAAGAGTCTGAATAAAAAACTTCACTCACAACAAGCAATTAGTACCTTGGAAAACATTGATATTTGCATCCTCACCAAAACCTGGCTCATGACCAATGAAAGCACTCTATCAGTGCAGGGTTTCAATGTCTATCACACATTTAGGCCCACTACATTAGACAAAGACATTAAAGGAGGTGGTGTTTCCATATTCCTTAAAAAAAAATTCAGCTACAGACTTGTTAGGCAAGATAATGGACTAAAATTTCTCCATGTCCAACTTACTGTTAACAAAACCCCTTATCATATCATAGCTAACTATAGGACCTAAGGAACAAAATTAAACACACTAGAAACATATACTTGAAAAGAGACAACGGTGGCAGGAACTTTGCGGAAAGCACTGCACTGACATGTAGAACTGGTGAGATCTTTCCTCTTTCTAGCATCATTATACTTCATGTAAAATGTGGTTTTTTTTCTGTGAAATGTTTCAGTCTTTTTTTTACTTAATAAAATGTTCATTAAAGTTTGACCATATTAGATAGGGAACAGACTAGGAAGATGAACAATGGAAAAAAGGGAAAAGATACCCCAATCAGCCAATGTACGCAAATACAACAAATCCACAATACAGTCAAGATATTCATGCAATATTTTACTTGTACAACTTTAATGCATAAAATTCTGTCCTTTACTTATTTGAAAGCATAGCTACAAAAATGAATTATTCTAAATTGGGTGTTTCCTTTTATCAAGGTGAATGAAATCAGAGTAGAAATACATAAGAAAGGAGAGTCAAGACACAGCTCTGTTATGAATTGTACAGAGGGCCATGTCTGCCTGCAAAAAATGCTTGCTTTCTAGACTGACTTTATTTTACAGTTTTCCTTAACATTTGTTACATACAATATGGAGCTTTGTGGTTTGAGCTATACATAAATTCAAGCAAATTATATTGTGCAATTTAATTATGGCAACCATTATTCAGAAAGTTGCATACAAAGTGAGTTTAATTATTAACCTGCACAGAATACAATGAATGCATTCATTTTTCTAAGCTTTATACCATGAAGGAGTTCAGTTCTGACATTTGGTTATTGTCGATGGGAGGTTTGTGTATTTTCCCTGTATCTGTATGGAATTTCTAGGTGCATTCTAGTTACCTCCCACCTGTCAGAAGCATGCTGGTCAATTGTTTATATATATATATATATATATATATATATATATATATATATATATATATACACGGATCACCTTTGTGTGTGTGTGTGTGTGTGTGTGTGTGTGTGTGTGTATATATATATATATATATATATACACATATACATACATATATATATATATATATATATATATATATATATATATATATATATATATTTATATATATATAGCATTTTAAGTGTTTAAACCCAGACATTTCAATGACAAAGACAATAAACTGAACTCCAGTAATCTGTCATAGCAAATCTAAATAGAAAACCATTCAACAAAAATTAAATTAAAACTACAGTAAATTAAGCAAGTACTAATAAGTAAAAAAATAGAATTGCAATATTCTAAGGTAGAGTGACTTCCTCAGCCACACCCACAACACACTGCCCTAAAAGGATGGTAACATAGGGAAATCCTGAAAGACTCTGTCTTGTATAGCCTTAGCAGGGAATGTAGCTGATTCCAATAGACAAGTGCAAGATATATGAAATGAAACTTACCAAATATTATCAACCAGGCTCATAGAACCACCAACAGCCCTTAACTTGTCATCCTGAGTCTAACCAAAACATAAGGTCTCAGCACTCTTTCAAGTATATGTGATATAGGTCATGAAGGACATGACATGAGGGTTAAGATCTTAAATGCACACCAAACTTTAACTGGCGGCCAGTACAATCTTGCAACACAGGCTTAATATGTTAGTTCAAGGAGTCACTGTCAACAGCCTGTTTGCAGAGGTCCTATTGTAGCTGAGTAAAATTATCATCCAATAATGCATGGCTGAGAAATCAAGATGAAATAACACTAATACATGAACCATCATTCCAAACTCAGATGGTGAACTCTAATGCTTGACATAGGCCCATCCTTACTGCAAATTGAGCTTTGAAAACTCCTTGCATTCTACACTGCTGTTAATATCTTGAATTATTTATTGTCTTTTCTTGTGCTTATTTTGATAAAAAGTGCATTTTGCCTCTCATTGTCCTTTCTTCTAATTTATGTATCAATCAGGATAGGTCTACCATACACATAATCATGGAACTTGGAACATGCAAACACCATTGCCAAAAGCTCATTCTCTATCTGGGAATACTGCATTTTAGGATGGGTAAGAGTTCTCAATGCATAAGCAACAGGTTGACTTTCTTGTAGAATGACTGAACTAAGACCAAATTTCATAGCATCAGATGAAAGAGTAACTGGCTTGTGGATATCATAGTATCTGAGAGTAGGTGGACTGGCAATTCTCTGTTTCAGGACATGAAATGCTCTCTGGTGCTGTTCCAACCAAGACCAAGAAATATCTTTTCATGTTAGCTCTCTGAGTGGTGCTAATATTTGACTCAAGTCTTGCATGAACTTGCCTAGGTAGCTGACCATGCCAAGAAAACGTTGCAGGGCTTGAATGTTATCTGGAGCTGGCATCTAGAGAATGGCTGTTTGCATAGAACTGGTAAATAAATGACCAACATAAGTGACTTCTCATAGCCTGAATTTGCATTAATGTGGACTTAGCTTGAGATTCACTTGATGTGCCCTTTTCAGAACTGTTCTGGGGTTTCTGTTTTTCTGTCATGCTCCGCTTCAGCATTACCTCCTGCTAGTATGTCATTTACTATAAAAGCACAAGGATAAATTTGCTCCATCGCACGCTGAAAGACTTCACTGGCAGAATTTATCCCAAATGGCATTCTCAGAAATCTGTACCTTCCAAAAGGAGTACTGAACATGGTTAGCAATGAGGATTTCTTGTCAAGCAAAGTTTTCCAAAATGAACTCTTTGCATCTAAGACAAAAAAAAGTGGCATTTGGCATCAGAGCTGCAATTTCATCAATTGTGTGCATTGGATGATGATGTATTTTTAGTGCCTTGTTCAAATCTTGTGGATCAATACATATTCTGATGTTGTCTGAGCTTTTCTTATGAGCTACTGCCATAGAAGATACCCACTCATTCGCTGTAGAAAAAAACAACTGGACAAATCACACCTTGCTACACCATTTTGTCTAGTTTGGCTTTGACTCTGGTCTGCATGGCTACTGGAACTCTGCAAGCTGGCCTGATAACTGGACTGACATCTGGGTTTAACTTCATGGAGTATAAAACTGGAAGCTTGCCTAGTTTGTCTTCAAAAAGATCAGCATAGCTAGAAAACATGTACTGGGCAAATGGTTAAATGAAAGCAGTCCCATTTTCAGTGTCTCTGAACCCTAATAATGACTGGACGTGCCTCTTGACCACATAAAATAATAAGTCATAGCTTCTCCCAGCAGAGAAACATGAAAGCATTACTGAGCCTTCGGTTTGAATCTCTTCACCAACAAAAGAAACAAGCTTCACACAGTTTATCAAATCAAGCCTTTCACCAGCACATACTCTAGCAAATGTTTCTACAAACATAACACTGCACTTTCAGCCAGTATCTACTTTCAGCTCTGTAGGTTTGCCATTTATCCAAACAGTACAGATACTTCATTCTTGGCCCATAAACATACTGCATTGACTGTTTCACTAAGCACTGACACACTATCAACATGACAAGTATGAGACTCTGGCTCATGACTTTTTAATTGATCAACTCATTTCTTAAAAAGTTCTCTCAATAAAAAAAATGTGTGGCTTTTGATTTACAAAATCTTTTGAAATTATTCCATTTATTACATTTGTGGCACTGTTGACCAAAAGCTAAGCATCTCTCTCTTTTAGATTCATGACTTCCACCACAGTTATTGCAGTTAATAATGAAATTAGGCTGCGGCCCATGCTTTGAGTTTACTGACTCACACTTATGCTTCACTGAGGCTGCGCAAACTCTGGAACTTGCTAGAAAGCTCTGAGATTTACCTGTGAGTGTTGCAGGGCTACAGTTTCTGCCATGTGCCTGGGCATGTTTCTTTTAACCACATGCTGCATGATATCAGCATGAGCCTTAGAAGATAATGGAAACATGTCTTTCTCATTTGTAAGCATATTTGTGTGCTTTTCTGTGAGCTCATATATCTGACAAATATCAATGGCCTTATTCAAAATTAAACCACTGTCACAAAGCAAAATATTTCTCACAGCATCATATTTAACATGACACACGTCTGTCCTTTATCAGCTCATCCCTTAAATCACCAAATCTGCACATTTTAGCCTTATTCCTCACGTCAATTACATATGCAGGAAAGGTTTCACCAGGCTTTTGATCCTTTAGGTAAAATAATTGCCTCTCCATTGTAATGTTTGTCTGGGGGGTTACACATTTCTCTAAATTTACGTTTTAAGCACTCAGGGTCTTCTCTTGACTCAGCCGGTAACCCAATATGATGGTTTTCCCCCTCTTCAGCAAAGACAGCAGGTGCATACACAAATGAACATTCCTTTTCTATGGGTTCTGACCCAGCTAAATTAAGCATAATAAATGCCTTTGTATGATCATCTTTATCAGAAAATGCAGCCTGCATGAAAATGTCATACTCTTGTGGAAACACTCTCCAGTTCTCAGCAATATTAGTATCAAACACAAGTGGACCAGCTTTTTGAAATCTGTCTGCCATGCCAACAAAGTATGCACAAACACACTGAAAATATGTCCCTTGTAATTATATATGAACAAGTCACCTCTCTGCAGCTTGCAGTAACACACAAATGCACAATAAACTCTTTGAAATATTGTACTTTGTGAAATATGCTCTGAAATATCTGTATTTGTGAAATAACTTTACTGTAACACTGCACAAACATGCAAACACTTCATACACTTCTTGTAAGTCAGATAACCTTATTTAATATGAAAAATGCGTGCTTTTTGAAAAATGTGGTCATTTCTCTTTATTGTATTAATTTTATTCATTGTATGCAATTCAGACTTTATTTCAAACATTTTCCATAGTAATTTGAATATTTCTAGCAATATCGGACATTTCAATTTATTTTAATATTATTTAGAGTGTTCTGTATGCTTTGTTTCATATTTTGCAAATGAGAAATAGTGTGAGCGAGTTTTAACAACTGAAATTCATATCTGAACAGTTTTGTGAATTATACATACAGCAGAGATGGTCCGCTCCTGTGTATACCACCAACAGTAGCTAGAAGCCTCATGAATTTAAAGTAGAGAAACTGGAGTTCTTTCTGGACACAAGTAATTTCAGCTTGCCTCTTAGCCATCATGTCCTTTTAGACATGTCACTTTTGACATCATGTCGTTCGTTCCTCTCTATACATAGAAGACAAGCAGGTGGGGTAGTTCGTTTAAAATGCTTTGTTACATAGAAACACATCAGGCTAGATAACACCATAATTAAATACAAAAGAACTGATTGACAGACAGAGCTTACATACATACATGCTTATACCTCAACAGCTAACTACAAAATGGCAGTCAGACTTGCACATGGTCAGTATTTATACACTTGTGCAAGCCTTTGGATAGCTTCTTAAAGAGACATAGACATATTGATCTACACCTACTGACCCTGGTGGACTTCTTTTGAAAAGGTCTCTGAGGCAATGGATGAGGGTAAAATGATGCATACTGCCTACCTTGACCTAGTTAAGACATGTGATACAATACCCCACTCTGGCATTGTTAATACATTCACAGAATTAGGCATGAACTCCTATGTAATGTGGTGAATAGCTAACTGGCTCATAGATAGGACCTAACAAGTTAGAATTGGGGAGCCCATCTCCACTAGGAGGACTGTCACCAGTAGTGCCCTTCAGGGCTCTGTATTGGGTCTGCTCTCTTTGGCATCTACTTCTCAGACGTCAAGGGTAATGGCAAGGTCTTTTAGCTGACCAAGTCTTCAGATAATTACAAACTAAAACCAGTCATTGAATCCCCCAAAGACACATTACTCTTTTAGGAATATTCTCATACAGGAAGGTCTAACACAAGTGACTAGTATCAAAGCAATGGCTTAAAACTCAATACCACAAAATGCATAAAGCACCTTTTTGGGAAGTTAGCCACCTTGGGGAAACTACTTCATCGATAAAACATGCCTAAGAGTAGACCCGATAGCCAAGGACTTGGTGACACATGTAGATAGCAATCTGGTTTTCGACCAACATGTGTCAACGATAGTAAGAAACTCATTCTATGTCATTCAGACTATAAGAAAGGGCATACCATCAAGGCCCAGAGAGGCCAGCAAGCCACTTTATTCGTCCCTCGTCAGGTCCATCATTGAGTATAATGCACCCTTTGGAATGTACCTGACCAGCCACATGCAACAAATGGAACATCTAAAGAGGTTCATCACAAAAATAATATAGGAAATTAA
>NC_056725.1:1834554179-1834591679 GCF_019279795.1 Protopterus annectens
AATTCACTGTCGGGTACCTCCAGGTGCATGTTGGAATTGGCCAGGTGGCTGCTTTGATTGTTTTAAGTCTTTGCTTACCCATATAAATTTGTCATGTTTGCATGATCTTGCTCATTCCACAGTGCCAATAAGCAGTGCTCTGTGTAGACACAAGTACCTAAAATAGAAATTTTGTATATAAACCATGCCCCTGAAATTTCCTCAGTACTTAATTGTGCATACACTCTTACAGAAACCAAGCTACTCAGCTGTAAGCCTATCACACACCATCCCCTAATAGAACATGTTATAGAGAAGTATGTAAGAGCGGTACAGGATATGTACAAGGGTAGTGTGACAGCAGTGAGGTCTGCAGTGGGAGTGACGGATGCGTTTATGGTGGAGGTGGGATTACATCAAGGATCAGCTCTGAGCCCTTTCTTATTTGCAATGGTGATGGACAGGTTGACAGATGAGATCAGACAGGTGTCCCCATAGACTATGATGTTTGCAGATGACATTGTGATCTGTAGTGAGAGTAGGGAACAGGTGGAGGAGACCCTGGAGAGGTGGAGATATGCTCTAGAGAGAAGAGGAATGAAGGTCAGCAGGACTAAGACAGAATACATGTGTGTGAATGAGAGGGAGGATAGAGAAATGGTGAGGATGCATGTAGTAGAGGTGGTGAAGGTGGATGAGATTAAATACTTGGGATCAACAGTTCAGAGTAATGGTGAGTATGGAAGAGAGGTGAAGAAGAGAGTACAGGCAGGATGAAGTGGGTGGAAATGAGTATTAGGAGTGATTTGTGACAGACAAGTACCAGTAAGAGTGAAAGGGAAGGTCTACAAAAGGGTAGTGAGACCAGCTATGTTATATGGGTTGGAGACAGTGGCATTGACAAAAAGGCAGGAGTCAGAGCTGGACGTGGCAGAGTTAAAGATGTTAAGATTTGCACTAGGTGTGACGAGGGTGGACAGGATTAGGAATAAGTATATTAGAGGGTCAGCCCAGGTTGGAAGGTTTAGAGACAAAGCCAGAGAGGCAAGATTACATTGGTTTGGACAGGTGCTGAAGTAGGATGCAGAGTATGTTGGGAAAAAGATGCTAAGGATGAAGCTGCCGGGTAACCAGAAAAGAGGAAGGCCTAAGATAAGGTTTATGGATGTGGTGAGAGAGGACATTCAGGTGGTTGGTGTGACAGAGCAGGATGCAGAGGACAGGAAGAAATGGAAACAGATGATCCGCTGTGGTGACCCCTAACGGGAACAGCCGAAAGAAGAAGAAGATTGACATAAACATGCACTTACCAGCTATCTCTGCACTTAGCCTAAAAGATATGGGTGTACTGAAGCAATTCAGCAATTGCCTCATGTATGCCACCACCAAATGGATACGGTATGTGAGAGATGTAGTTATAAAATGTCACTGAAGGCAAGCATCTCACATGCATGCACTTAGAATACCAAACAGTTTGTCTATAGCACACACACTACACCCACTTCAAATAATATGGACCAGATACATAGATCCCACATATGCTGAGGCTCTGAAATGTAATCTCCCTAAACCACAAAGACCTCCCAGACACTGCATTCACAAAAAGTGTCCTCAGAAACCTCTACAACACTTAACAAAAACAGTACCTAACAAGTCGCATACTGTTACATCCCATAGTATCTTATCTTCTATGCCCATAACACATACTACCACACAACCCAATATTTTGGTCAAAGGAAACTCCATTGTGAAGCACACAGATGTCCCTCTTGCCAGGCTAAGTAAGAAGAGAGTCATGATCAGCTGACTTTCAGGGTCCAGGATCCACCACATCAGGCATGCACTCAGGTCATTGGATTGTAAGTACCAGTATGACTCAGTCATAGTCCCGTGTGGGTGTAAATGACCTGAGAAGTACCTCCCTGAACTATATGAAGAGAGATATGATGGCGTGCTCTTATTAAGTGTCACAGACCGGTATGAGTCTGGCATTGAGTAGCATTCTACTTTCTACAGGGACGATGTCACAATATGAACAGAAGATGATTGCCTTTAATAATTGGCTTAGTTTTTTGTGTCGCTCCAAGGGGGGTACAATATTTGTTAACATGGAAGGATATAGTCAACAGACCATGCTGCTTTGCCAGAGGTGGTTGGCATCTGCCCCATCTAGGCTTTCAAATATTGGCTAAAATATTGTCCTACCACACTGTGCCTTTTCTAGGTAATGTCAAGCTGATAAACTTTCAGACGTAACAAAACCAACCCTAGAAAATCTTAAGGTGTTTCTGCTCAGTGCTAGGAGTCAAAACAAGAAACTCCATTCCCTCCAAACTCTTCTTACCCTGGAGAATGCAGGCATTTGTGAAGTTACCAAGACATGCATTAAAGCTGCTGAGAGCACCCAGGCTGTGCAGAGCTGCAATGCTTTCCACACATTCAGATGAGCTACTACATGTGCTGGAACTAAAGGCAGAGGTGTCTCAATCTGCATCAATAACAAATATACCTCAGTGCTGGTCAAACAGGATGAAATGCTTGCATTTCTCCACATCCAAATTAACAGATACAAAGTCCCAACCCATGTCCTTGCAAGCTATAGATCCCCCCAATGACCCAGGAAACCCATAACACATATTTATACTTACAGCAGTCATTCATCATTCAATCCGATACTGTATTCATGGATGACTTTAACTACCCCACTATAAACTAGAAAACATACATGACCCCAAACTTGCAGGCCCAAAGATTCCTGGACTTTGTCAGTACAAACATCCTGAACCAGATAGTCCATATTCCCAGTAGGGGTGCAAACATTCTGGATCTGATCCTCACCAACATGGCAAACTATGGCACCACCCCACTCCCCTATCCAAGTATAATGTCCTCTCTAGTAAGGTCGGACCATAAAGCTGTCCCCTTTTAAATAAAAATAAAACTCGAGACCCTGATAAATCTGAACATTTCGAAACTAATCTAAAACAAACTTCCTACTGTTAAGTGATAATCTGGCAAAGTTTCAAGCCTCCCAAACCATGAGAACACTGCTGCTTATGCAGAATTGTTCATAGACACCCTGTGAAATCATACTCAGGGGGGTCTATAGCTAACAATGATATGATAATGAGGTTTTGCATGTGGTAGTTTGGATATGGAGAATTTCTTGTCTGGAGGTATAGTTACTTTTGATAACAAAGGCTGAGACACCTGTGCCTGACAGGAATAAGCAGAGAACAACTCAAAAAACAAACCATCTGGTGAAATCCCAATATCAGTAGGTTGTATAACAAAAGGAAGAAAGGAATGGGAAAAGTTAGGAAGTGCAGCAGCCAGCAGGATAAAAAAATCTCTCATCCTTTTAAACAAGCAACTCAAATGGCAAGTCAAGTCTATCATAGTCACATTTAGGGTAACAATCTCTTCCTAGTCCAAGTACAACCATAAGCCTTACTTTAGCTATGTCTACAACCTCAAAAGAACTACACAATAATGTGCAGAATTAATTGCAAAGAGCCACCTACACTGAGCCAGAAGATACAGCAAAGCTACTAGCATACAAATCCAACTCCAGTTTTACCCCTCCCCCTGTCACCCTTCAGGAAATACCATTAAACATGCCCTCCCAACTATCACTAGAGTGGTGGCCCTCAAAACTCTCTCCATGGCCAAGAATATTGCATCAATAGGCCATGATAATATCCTAGGATGCCTCCTAAAGAACATGAAACATACCCTATTAGGACCACTAGAATTAGTATTTAACCATAGCCTCCAGACAGACTTCATGTCATGTGAATGAAGAACTGCAATGATCATCTCCCTACACAGGGGCAGGCAATCTGCGTACCTCAGTAACTACATACCCATAAATCTGAGTAGTCTCATATACAAGGCCATAGAAAGAATTATCAAGGAAATGATTAACAATGACAAAGGGGAAATCTTCAAACACTGGATCCAACCCAATTTATTTTCATCAAGGGCAGATCATGTCTACTCAAACTGGTGGACGTCTTCGAGAAGGTCATCAAAGCAATGGATGAGGACAAAATGGTTCATAGGTTCATAGGTTCATATGAGGCTATCTGCCCTAGGGCATTTATAAGCCTAGCCAGAATGTGTTTGGCTTTCGCCACCCATTTTAAATTTATTTTGCTATGCCCTTTTTCGAGGTTAGTATACTGTGCCTCTGTCTAACAGTGACACAGAAGTGATACCTGGGGTAAACCTACGATCTCCCATCCACTCATCAAGATTCCTCTTGAAGAGAGTCAATGAGGGACTCTGCCTAACCTGGACTGGGATTTTATTCCAGAGTGAAGGGAGCCTCTGGGTTATGAATCTGTCCCTCCAGTATGTCCTATTTATTTCAGTGCTGAGGTTCAAGTCTCTCGAGCGCGTAGCTCGATGGGATTTGGATTTTCTGAGGTGCAGCATGTCCATTAATTCCGGGTTGGACATGGCTTTATATGTCAGGCACAGATCACCTCTGAACAGGCAGTATGCCACTGAGTAGAGCTGGAGTTTCTTTAACCGGGCAGCATATGGCATCTGTTTGAGCCCTTTGATCCTCTTGGTGAGGTACTTTTGGGGTCTTTCCAGTTGCTGCAGGTGTCTGGTAAGGTACATCCCAAAAGGGGCATTGTACTCCATTATGGGCCTGATGAGGGATGAGTAAAGAGGCACGATGACGTCCCCTGATCTAGATGTGAATCCCTTCATGATTAGGTGGGCTATATAAAATGTTTTTCTAACCACTTTGGCCACGTGGTTGTCAAATGAGAGATTGCTATCAACTTGGGTCCCCAGGTCCCTAATTACTTATTCTGTACTTAATGGATTACCACCTATGTGGTAATTTGTGGGCACTTTGTTTTTGCCAAAGGGGATGACTATACACTTTTTGGCATTTTGCTTGAGGCCATGGCTTTGGCACCAGTTGTCTGTTTCTATGAGGCCCTTTTGGAGGATGCTTGTGTCAGCTGGAGAGTCGATTATGGCACCCAGTTTGCAGTCATCTGCGAACTTGGTCAGCCACAGTCCTTCCGTGTTGGCCTGTACCTCCGAGGAATATATACCGAACAAGAGAGGTCCCAGGACTGAGCCTTGTGGGACATCACTTGTAACTGGTTTGGAGTCTGACATGGCTCCAGCAATTCTAACCATGTGGGTTCTGTCCTTGAGCCAATTTGCAATCCATCTAGTGACATAGGGGTTTATATTTAAGCTGGTGAGCTTATCTATAATGCCCGAGTGGGGTATTGTATCGAAGGCTTTTGCGAGGTCCAGGTAGGCTGTGTGGACCACCTTCCCCTCGTCAATGGCCTTGGTGACTGTTTCAAAGAAATCAACCAGGTTTAAGAGGCAGGATCTGCCCTTAACAAAGCCGAACTGGGTAGGATCCATTGTTTGTAGGTCCCCAATATCTTTATTTATGAGGTCCATGATGATCCTTTCCATAGCTTTGCAGACCAAGCTAGTCAGGCTTATGGGGCGATAGTTTCCAGGATCCGTTGAGGCACCACCTTTATGGAGAGGGACCACTGTTGCTGTACACCACTCTTTGGGCACATATCCTGTAGTAAGGCTGAGATTGAACAGTAGTTTTATGTTTGGGTTTAGCTCTTCTTGGAGTTCATGTAGGATGCAGCCCGGGACACCGTCTGGTCCCATTGATGCTGTGTTTTTTGCTTTGGAGAGGGCGGCTCTTATCTGAGCATCTGAGATGTCAGGGGGAGCGCACTCTGCGGGGATAGATATTTCCCTTTTGGTGGGGAGGGGGGGGGAGAAGTTTGCGCTGAACCTGTCAGCTAGGATGTTGGCAATGTCTGTGGGTTCGGTGTATTTTCTGTCATTTTGGACTAATTCTGAGCATATCTGGGAATTACCACCCAGGTTCCTAACATAACTAAAGAAAGCCTTGTGATTATCCTTAGTGTCCTGTGCAATTTTTCTCTCGAAGCTGGCCTTAGACAATTTTATGTGTGCCCGTAGTTTTTTGCTAATACTGATCAGTGATGCCTTCCCTTTTTGGGATTTTGCTCTATCATTTAGTAGCTTCCTCCTTCTATTGTATAGTTTGTTTATGGCTGGGGTCCACCAGACAGGACGTCTGCCTTTGGAGGATTGGGTCTTGGTTTTATTTGGGATCGCATGATCCATGCATTCCTTAAGGTGTTCATAGAATGCATTTATAAAGGATTCTGCGGTCTGGACTGTATTTTCCACAGGCCCGGGGGCTTTGAAGGATTCCACCTCAGTTTTGAGGAGTGTGAAATTTGCTTTAGAGAAGTTTTTCACTGTGGTTTTCTGGGCAGGGGGATCGGGATGTGAATATCCAGTGAGATTAGTTTATGGTCTGATCTTACCAGTGAGGGATACACTTCTGGTCTGGAGCATAGAGTCCCCATGTTGGTGATGATCAGGTCCAGTATGGTTTCCTCTTGTGGGAGTGGTAACAAGTTGTTCCATAGCATTTGAGTTTATAAATTCTAGGAACCTTTGGGCTATGGTGTTGGAGCTAGAGTAATGCTCCCAGTCTATGTTTGGGTAGTTGAAGTCACCCAATATAATGGTGTTTGGAGAGACCTTCATATTTTCCAGTGTTCTCAGGAAGGCCGAGTGGGGTTCCTGGGTTTGGGAGGGTGGTCTGTAGCAGGCTATAAACTGGAAGGCAGTTTTACCCACTGTTAGTTGCACATGGATAGTCTCTGATGCTTCGTGCTTTGCCACCAACCTGGAGGTGTGGGTATCTTTGATGAATATCGATACTCCCCCTCCTTTCGTGGTTCAGTCCAAGTTACTGCCTACCTTGACCTACCAAGGCATTTGATACAATACTCCACTTAGACATTGTAGACAAACTCACAGTCTTAGATATAAACTCCTATGCCACCTGTTGGATAGCCAGGTGGCTGTCAGATAGGATTGAAGAAGATAAGATATGGAAGTCCATCTCAACAAAGAGGCCAATCACTAGTAGAGTCCCTCAGACCTTTGTGCTGATTTGCTTTTTTTTTTTGGCATCTACTTCTCTGAAGTCAAGATCAACTCCAAGGGCTTCTGGCTCACTGACTTTGCAGATGATTGCTAGCTAAGTGCAGTCATATAGTCCCCTAAGACACTAATATCCTCCAAGAAGGGCTGACTCAGACAAATAACTGGTGCCAGAGCTATGGTCTAAAACTCAGTGCCAGGAAATACATTATAGTATCCTTTGGAAAGGTAATTATCCCTGGAAACTATTTAATCGATAACACACCCCTAAGAGTAGACCCATTAGTTAACAAAGTCCAGGAAGTTCTAGGTCTGCCTATTTGAGGATGTGTATGCATCCCAGTTTATCGATGGATAAATGATGCATGCCAGAATCACAATGGTAAGTCCTATGCTTAGCAGCTCAAGTTCATTTAGTTATCTTGTGCAAATGTCCTGGGTCATTGGAGAGGATCTATAACTAGCAATGATATGCTAAGGGGGTTTGCCTGTGGTGGTTTGGATATAGAGACTTTCTAGCTCATCATGGTGCTTTACCTGTCTGGAGGTCTAGTTATTTTTGATAACAAGCATTGACAGACTGTCATCTTGTTTCTCTTCCTGAGTGGTACCTGGTGTAAATGTGTGGAAGGAGTTATAGATCTGCACTACTGGGGTGTTTTAGGCTGTTTTAAACCATGTGTCAGTTACCACGCAGATGTCTATGTCCTTCGGGATAAGGAAGGTTTGTAGGGAGTGGAGTTTCTTGTTCAGACTTTTGCCTTCTAGCACTAGTGCCTTCATTTTGGTTTGAGAAGGTTTGGCTATGTAGGTAGGCTCAGTATGTTGACATTGCCTAAAAAAAGGTACAATGGGCTAGATTAGTGATGGTGAACCTATGACACGTGTCAAAGGTGACACACCACAACATTCTGGGTGACACTCCAGCATTCACTAACACCCGTGTTACCAAAGAAACTGCTTTTGCATTTGTTGCTTGGGTGAAGTGCATTGAATTATTTTGTGCCAGGAGCCAGTTCAACAACACTGCTGCAGAGGTAAGGAAGTTATTAACCTCAAAGACTATTTCAGTATACTGTCTCAACAGTGTGAAAAGGGCAGTGCTGACATTGTTTTCTCTTCATGGTTACACTTCTGCAAAGGAAAAGTAGTCTGCATTTGCTATTTTGCATTCCTCACAACTGTCCCTCTTAATCCTTTCTAAAACTGGCAACTTTTTAAATTTAATAATAATAATTAGATTTATAGACTAATTTTACTTCAGAAAATGTATATTAATTCACATTTATTTTTTTTTCTGTCAGTATCTCAAATTAATAGTACTAGTAGTTTAAAACTGCCCATGTCTCTTATTTCTAGATTTGTCCCTGATTCTGTTGAGATTTATCCCTAAAGTATTGAAAGCCATGCTGTTTTATTTATTTTTATTTATTTATTTAATTTATTATTTTTTTTATTTGTGGGGTGACACGCAAGCAGAGACAAGTTAGGCATTTTCTGAATTTTTGACATGCGAAACCCAATAGGTTCGCCATCATTGGGTTAGATAGCGTTTTTACCAATATTCATAAGCTTAAGGAAAAAAGGTGCATGCCATCCTCGGAAAAGCAGCACTACCTGCCTACCATGTCCTCCCAAGCTGACAGATATTGTATCCTCTTAGAATGACACCAGTGACTAAACCAATTGTTAGTTAATCATATTCTGCTAGTATTGTGGAATAATCCTTGGTAATGGTAAAATACTGCTCAGTGCTAGACTCCTACCTGCTGAGACATAATCTGAGAGCTCTATTATGTCTCTCTTCATGTAGTTCAGGGAAGTGTGCCTCAGGTAATTTACGCTAACATGTACTATGGCTGAATCATACTGGTACCTGTCATGTCATGACCTGATTATGTGGGTGACCTAGCGAATCCTGGCACCTGACAAGCAGCTACCCATCATTCTTTCTTGCACAACTTGATGAAGAGTACACCTGTGTGTCTGACTATGAAGTCACCTACGACTAGTATATCTGATATAGCAGGTGCCTGCCCAGTCAGCTTTATTCCTGCTGCTTGGTAACTCCTGTGCTTATGTGTTTTGGAGAGTTTTTTATTGATGTTATTTCTATACATTGCAACATGATGGTGAGGGGGGCATATTTTTCCTGTAATAGTAGTCTTTGTGGTTTTGGTATGTTTGAAATTAATACCTCAGCATAATATTTAGTATGAGCATTGTATGAGTTTGGGAGGGATGTATGACCTGGCTTGCTGCTGATGGTCTTATTTCTACTATTGTATGTGTGACAGTTATTTGACTCCAGTGATAATAGGTGCAGCCATCTTCCACATAATGTGTTGTGTTGTTTTAGGAGCAGGTGATCATCATTCAGCATGAGGCAATTCTTCCACTGACTCAATATACCAGTCTCAATCAAGATGACTACAAGAATTGTGAGGAAGTGCTGATCCATGGCTTTATCAGGATCTCATGATCAATGAAGGTTAGACTTATCAAGTTAGGGAACTTGGTGGAGCAGCTGACCGCTAAGGACAAGAGCAATAGAACTGGGGCTAAAGATATCTTAGGAGCTGTGAGAGGACTGGAAACTAAAGTGAAATACTTAGGATGTCAGAGTTTTGCGTGAATTATACAGTCAAACAGGTATATAAATAGCTAAGAGCTACAGACACTTTCTTTTGATTTTAAAGTCAACATACTATAGCGTGAGTCCAACTGCTATGATGCGTGCACTCGGTACAGCTTGTTTCCTTCCCTTTTTGTCAAAAAGTAATTAACGGCAGCATTTGTATCATTTCAGGTAGTCTTAGTATTTGCAGTTCACCCCACAGTTCTGAGTCTTGTTTCAAATACCCTGAACAAGTGCAGTTCACCGCAAGTATTACAAAAGGGGGCTAATATGATTACCAATCAAAAAAGCTTAAAATTTAATAAATTAAGGGGCTATTGAGTCTGCTAATTGAGGGTCAGCATAATTTAAAAATCCTGAGAGGCTTGGAACAAGATCTGAAAGCTGAAACTTCTAGGTTTACAGTACAGCTACTATAATGAAACAAAGGCAACTAAAATACTTGGGGACTGTTTAAACTGGGAAACTAAAGTCCAAGTGTCTTGTATCAGGATCTGAAAGCTGAATCACTAAAATTTACAGCTCAGATATTTTATGAAACAAAGGTAAATGAAATGCCTGGGGATTGTTTCAACAGGAAAACAGAAGTAACTAAAATGTCTAGGACCTGTTTTCCACGTAAACAAAAGTAATTAAAATTCTAGGAGATTGTTTTCCAAGAAAAGTAACTAGGAAGTAGAATGGCAGGGAGAATTGGTAACAGGGTTTGTTTATTAAGATGCAATTTAAGTGCAGTCTGTTATAGAAAAAGTCAATATGGCTACCATATTGTACAATATAATAATAAATCTCACATACTGAAATCACATTAGATAATATTGAGAAAAACAATGCAAACTCGACCAAAACAAAGCATAGGGAGGACAAGGAATTACAAATAATGATCTGACAACACATTGGCATGAACCTACAGTAGTGCTGAAATTGAATTCATCCTCAAATAGGGTCCGAATGGAGAGATGAAAAGTCAGCAAGCAAAGGAGAGTAGTAGTGCTGAAACTGAATTCATCCTCAAGTCTTGGGGAGTACCTTCACACTGTTTTTCCCAAAATCTCACAAAGGCGACATTGATATATAGACTGTATTTATATAGTATATATCATGGACAGAAGTAGGTCAAAAACTATAAAAGATAGCTGAGTGCACAAGACCCAGGATAAAAAGGGCCAATCCTGGTAGGTGCAATGGTGCCAGGACTGGATAAAATGACAGTGTAGAATCCTCAAAATAGGGAAACATTCCTACAATGGAGCCTAGCCAGCCCCAGGGGGAGGATGCCCCCCCTGTTGTAAAAGGAAGTAGCAGTCCACAAAAATCACAAAAACTGATAAGCCAAAGAAGAGCCATAATGACGATAAAGTGGACCATTGAGGATAAGAAAGAAATTATGAATTGTTACTATTATGCAAAAAGCTCAGAATTTCCAGACAAGATATACAAAAAGATTAAGAGGTAAGTTAGAGGAAAGAAAAATACTTCTGCAAGAAAAACTGTCAGAAGCTTCAAATAAAAATGTGTGGTCATTAATACAACAGATTTTTGAAAAACAGTATATAGATCAAGAAACGTTGATCTGTTTGGAAAAAGAAGCATCTGAGGAAGTGCAAAAATGTAAACAACAAAACCTAGATAATTTGAAAAGTATAAAAAATAAATATGGGAAAGAAAGAGAGATTTGATATGGAGCAATATTTATGCAAGGCAAAGGCAAAAGCCAAATTAATCAACATGAAGAAAGCAGCCCCAAAGATATTCGAAGAGAAATATAGGCAAAGGCATCCAGATATGGAAAATTTCACAATAAAAAATATCGCAAAGAAGGAATATAGAAAAGAAGATTAGTAAAGTGAAAATTAAAAAAATAGAAGCTGAAGTTATGGAATGCCTGCAAAGTGAAGGACTTGATGTAGACGGTCTAACACAAGTTACATCACAGCATGATGGAACGAGTCCCCAAAGTAAGGAGAAAGAGGAAGATCAGGAGACTTCTGAAGAAGAAATATGGACATGAGAAAGAAAAAGAGATTTAATATGGTGTAATATCTATGCAAAGGAGAAAGCAAACCTAATCAATACAAAAAGAGCAGCACCAAAGATATTTGAAGAGAAATACAGGCAAAGGAATCCAGACATGGAAAACTTTACAATACAAAAAAAGAAGACAAAGAGGAAAAATAGAAAAGGAGATTGGTAATGGAGGAGCTAAGGAAATAGAAACTGAGTTCATGAAGTACCTCCAAAGTGAAGGATTCAGTGTAGAAAATCTAATTCAAAAGGCACCACAACAGGACAGAGCAATGGAACTCCAAATTAAGGTGAAACCAGTGGAATAAGGAAGCAATTGGTCAAGTGCAGTATGAAGATATTTTGGAGCCTTCCACAGAAAACCAGTATAAACATTCACTTGAAGCTGGACTGCAAGGGAAGACACAGGAGACTGTGGAAACTCTGATGCAGTTAATGTCGAAGAGTGATAGACCAGTGAGTTCTCGTATGACAGAAAAACGGATGGCACAGGATGGAAATTAAGAGAATGTGTCACAGGAAGATGCAATAGAACTTTCTATAGAATGTTCGCAGGAAATGGAAAACAAAAAATGTGCCCCCAGTTTAGAAGAAACCGAGCTAAGAGAAGAGTTGCCTGACTTAATAGATATCGATAGACATATTAAGATCAATGAAAGAAATAGAATGCAGAGGGTCAATAAAACCCCAAAAGTCAGAAGTTTGATAAAACAAATGAACACAGTAATTAGGACTGTCCATAGAGATTCAAGCGATATAACAGAAGTAAACAGGATATATTACTGTGCAATTAAACTAATAACTGATAAAGTTCTACCACAAGAACACAGGGTAGTGAGGAAGAGAAAGGGAAGAAATTTAATACCATCATTGAAGTATCGAATAGCAAAAAACCATAAAGCAACTAAGACAAGAAGTGCCACTATTAGAAGAGTATAGAAGAGGGAACAGATCAACAAAAATAGACAGAAAGATAGACGTGATAAAAGCAATGTGCAATTTTAGAACAGATCAGGCTCTATCATGTACTATCACAAATAAACTAAAACTCTCCGCACAGATAGAAAAACTTAGAAGATACATAGACAAATATAAAGGAACGGTACAAAATAAGCAATTTATTGATTACCCAAAAAAGTTTTATAGAGAATTGGGAAATAAGGTAAAAGGAATCGAAAGACCATCAAAAAAAGAAGAAATAGAAACATTTTGGAGAAGTATCTATGAAGATCCTGTGGAACATAACAAAGATTCTAAATGGATAGAAGAAATAAAAGAAAGAATAAGAAATTTAAAGGTACGGGATATGAAATGGGATGAAGTCACAACCAGAGAGAGTGAAACAAAGTTAAGAAAAGCCTCTAATTGGAAAACTTCAGGCCCAGATGCAGTACCTAACTTCTGGTTAAAAGTATTAATATCTTTGCACGAAGATTTAGCCATGAATAAGAATAATTTATATGCACACCCTGAGCAGACACCAACCTGGCTAACGACAGGAAAAACAATGCTCCTACTTAAGTGTGAACCTGCAAGCTACCCTAAAAATTATAGACTAATAACTTGCCTTCCGACGACATATAAACTAGACACTGGAATTGATGCCAACAGAGTTTACAGTCATTTAGAAGAAAACTCAATTATGGCAATAGAACAAAAGGGCAATAAAAGAAAGTCAAATGGAATAAAGGATCATTTGTTGTTAAACAAAGTCATAGTGGAGAACTGTAAAAAGGGGAAGAATTTAAGTATGGCATGGATTGGCTACAAAAAGCATTTGATAGTATCCCACATTCATGGATAAAAGAGTGTTTAAAAATGTATAAGATATACCCTACACTGATCGACTGCATTACAGTGACCACAAAACAGTGGCAGACCACTTTGCAATTAAGCCATGATAAAGGACACCTTATTATTCCAAGGATAAAAATCCAAAGGGGGATATTCCAGGGTGACTCTCTGTCACCACTGCTGTTCTGCCTTGCCCTTAATCCATTAAGCTGTCTACTTAACGGCTTAGGTCATGGCTATAATTTGGCTCCTAGAAAACAACAAAGTGCAAAGATTTCTCATTTTCTCTTTGTTGCTAATTTGAAACTGTATAGATCATCAGATGAGGAACTGAAAGCACAATTGCAAGTTGTCAAAACTTTTTCAGATGATATAAGAATGTCATTGGGAATTGATGAAGGATCAACAATAAAACATGAACAAATACTGATAAAACTTAGTAAGGAGTACTTTAGAAGACTTAAATTAATCCTGAAAACAGTGTTGACATCTAGGAACAAAATCCAAGCTATAAACCAATTTGCTCTTCCTGTCCTAACAGTTTTGGAGTGAATGACTGACCCCAAAATGTGCTGGATAGATTAGATAGGAAAACAAGAAGGATGCTTCATGCTCACCAAATGATTTATAAAAATCGGTGCATACCAAGATTATATATCCCCCGATCTGAAGGAGAGATGGGCCTCCTTGAAATTGATTACATGTATAGATCTGCAATCGTGGGACTCCACACATATCTGCCAACCTCACAAGACCCAAATGTAGTAAAAGTTTTGAAACATGAGGAAAATAAATCTAAGATGACTTCCCTGCTTAGGCTAGCAGGAATGGAAATCAAACCACAAGTAGATAAAAATTAGGCAGCAACTGAATGTGCCAAAAAACAAAAGAAAGAATATAAGGTGAAGGACCAGATGAGAAGGCAAGAAATGTGGAAAAAGCATAAATATAGTTGCAAGTATAGAAAACTTCTGGAAGACCCTCATGTTGATCAGGAACGAATGCAGGAATGGTTAAGGAGAGGCAAAGTTAAACCAAGAGATGAAAGGTTAATATTGGTGGCCCAAGATAGTGGGCTACTTACATGTTGGTTTACAAAGTCCATTGAACATGTGGGAGAAACAGACCAATGTAGGTTTTGTAAAACAGAATTGGAAACAGTTGCATACTTCATTGCTGGTTGCGACATACTAATGGGAGAAGGACCATATACTGAAAGGCATAATAATGTGGCGAGACTGTTGCACTGGGGATTGTGCAAACATTATGGTATTGAAGTGACTGATAAATGCTGGAAATATCAGCCACAAAGCATCACAGAAAATGATGAAGTTTACGTCACATGGGATCATCCATTACCAAAAGTTCAAAAGATAGATGCTAGAAAACCAGATATACTGGTCCAGGAAAAGAAGACAAAAGTAGCATTCATCACTGAAATCACCACACCCAGTGACTACAGTGTCCTGTGCATAGAGAGATACAAAGTTATGTAATATCAGGATTTGCAAGCAGAAACAAGAGCAATGTGGAAGAAAGATACCCAGATATTTCCAATAGTAGTAGGAGCAATGGGTCTTATAAAAAAGAGTCTACAATCATATTTAGATATGTTACCAATACATGTAACGCCATATAAATTGTAGAAGGAGTCATTCCTGGACACGTTGTGGGTGCTTCGAAGAGCACTTTTGGCTGACATCAAAGAGTGAGGCAATACTAATTTCGTACTTTGACTTAGGAATGGGATCCATTCCCGTCATGGTATTAGAAACCCAAAATATTTGGAGAAATTAAAAAAGAGAGAAACCATCTGTCAGAAACTTCAAATAAAAATGTGTGTTCATTAATACAACAGATATGAGAAAAACATTATTTAAACTAAGAAATCTTGGGCTGTTTGAAAAAAGAAGCAACTGAAGAAGTGCAAAAATATAACAAAATCTGGAGACTTTTGAAAGGTATAAAAAGAAATATGGACATGGGAAAGAAAGAGAGATCTGCTATGGTGCAACATTTATGCAAAAGAGAAAGCCAAATTAATTAACACAAAAAGGGAGTCCCAAAGATATTCGAAGAGAAATACAGGCAAAGGCATCCAGGTATGAAAAATTTCACAATAAAAAAATAAGATCACAAAGAGGGAATATAGAACAGAAGCTTAGTAAAGTAGAAGTTAAAAAATAGAAGTTGAGGTTATAGGATACTTGCAAAGTAAAGTATTTAGTGTAGAAAGTCTAACACAGGTTATATCCCAGCATGATGGAACAATGAGTCTCCAAAGCAAGGACAAACAGAAGGAGCAGAAGACATCTGAAGAAGAAGCATGGATATGGGAAAGATAAAGAGATTTAATATGGTGCAATACCTATGGAAAAGAGAAAGCAAAACTAATTAATACAAAAAGAGTAGCACCAAAGACATTTGAAAAGAAATACAAAGGCTTCCGGCCATCAAAAATTTTACAATACAAAAAACTAAGAAAACAAAGAGGAAAAGTAGAAAAGAAGATTATTAATGGAAAAGTTAAACAAATAGAAACTGAGGTTATGGAGTACCTGCAAAGTGAAGGATTCAGTGTAGAAAATCTAACTCAGATAATATCATAGCAGGATAGCACAATGGATCCCCAAATTAAGGAGAAACCAGTGGAGCAGGAAACATCCTATCAGTTGCCATATGAAGATACTTTGGAGCCTAACATAAGAAACCAGTGCAAACTTTCAGTTGGAGTTGTACAACAAGGAAAGAAACAGGAAACTGTAGCAACTCTGGCGCAGCCAATGTTGTGGAGTGATAGGCCAGTGAGTTCCCATATGAAAGAGCAACAGATGACACAGGATGAAATTGAGAATGTGGCACAGGAAGATGCCGTGGAATTTGCTATAGAGTTTCCTGATGGAAATGGAGAACAAAGAATGTGCCCTCGGTTTAGAAGAAAATTATCTAAGAGAAGAGTTGATTGATTTAATAGAGATGGACAAACGTATTAAGATTGATGAAAGAAACAGACTACAGAAAGTCAATAAAACCCCAAAACTTAGAAGTTTGATAAAACAAATCAACCCAGTAATTAGGACTGTCCATAGAGATTCATACAAAAGTAAATAGGATATATTACTTTGCACCTAAATTAATAACAGATAAAGTCATACCATAAAAACACAGAGTCATAAGGGAAAGGAAGGGGAGAAATCGAATGCCATCATGGAAGTATCACATAGAGAAAACTATTAAGCAATTAAGACAAGAAGTGTCATTGTTAGAAGAGTACAGAAAAGGGAACAGATCAACAAAAACACCTAAAAAGATAAACATGATAAAAGCAATGTGCAGTATCAGGATCTATTGTGCAATATTGTAAATAATAAACAAAAAATATCAGCAGAGGTAGAAAAACGTAGAAAATATGCAGATAAATATAAAGGAAAAGTACAAAATAAACAATTTATTGATGAACCAAAAAAGTTTTATAGACAATTGGGAAACAAGGGAAATGGAATTGAAACACCATCAAAAAAGAAGAAATAGATAAATTTTGAAGAAATATGTATAAAGATCCAGTGGAACATAACAAAGATGCTAAATGGATGGAAGAAGTAAAAGAAAGAAAGGTACAGAATATGAAATGGGATGAAGTAACAGCCAGAGAGATGGAAACAAAGTTGAGAAAAGCTCCTAAATGGAAATCCCTAAGCCCAGATGCAGCACCTGATTTCTGGCTAAAAGTATTAACATCTTTACATGAAGATTCCAGATACTTCAGACCAGTGACAAGAGGAGTACCACAGGGTTCAGTCCTAGGTCCTCTCCTGTTTGGTATCTACTTCTCTCAAGTACAGGCTAACACAGAAGGTCTTTGGCTAACAAAGTTCGCAGATGACTGCAAACTAGGAGCCATAATCAAAACTCCTAACGATGTGGACATCCTACAAAAGGGCCTCACTGAGACAGATGCCTGGTGTCAAAACCATGGCCTCAAACTCAATGCCAAAAAGTGCATTGTCATCTCTTTTGGTAAAAACTCTGTACCCATGAACTACCACATATGTCTACTTAACACCGAAAGTGTGATAAGAGACATTGGGACACAGGTGGACAGTAGTCTCTCCTTTGGTAATTACATTGCCACAGTAGTCAGGAAATCCTTCTATGTGGCACACCTCATCACAAAAGGTTTCTCATCCATGAAAAAAGAGGTCGTTGCTCCCCTCTACTCATCACTCATTAGACTCATTATAGAGTACAATGCTCCTTTTGGTATGTACCTCACAAGACATCTACAACAACTGGAAAGGCCACAGAAATACCTCACAAAGGGGATTGCCGGCCTCAAACAGATGCCTTGCGAAAACCGTCTAAAAAACTCCAGCTTTACTCTATCACATATCGCCTACTCAGAGGTGATCTCTGCCTAACATACAAAGCTATGTCAAACCCAGAGCTGTTGGACATGCTCCACATAAAACAATCCCAATCCCTCCGAGCTACACGCTCTAGGGACCTAAACCTTGTCACGACAATAAACAGAACATGCTGGAGGGATAGATTCCTGTCCCAGAGACTGCCCATACTCTGGAACAAACTACCTATCTATATCAAACAAAGCTCCTCATTAGCACTCTTCAAGAAAAATCTTGATGATTGGATGGGAGATAGGAAATTCACCCCGGGGATCACTTATGTGGCTCTGCTTGACAGGGGCACAGGAAAATAATTTTCTTGGGTGGCAAAAGCCAGGGTACCATTTGGCTAGGCTTATATAGGCCCTAGGGCCAATAGCCTAGTACCTACCTATGAACCTATTTAGGCATCAGTAAGAACTATTTATATGCATACCCTGAACAGACACCAACCTGGTTAGCAACAAGAAAAAAAATACTCCTACGTAAGAGTGAACCTGAAAGCTATCCTAAAAACTACATACCAATAACTTCCCTTTCAACAACATATAAACTATACACTGGGAATGATGCTGACAGAGTTTATAGCCATTTAGAAGAAAACTCAATCATGGCAATAGAACAAAAGGGTAATAAAAGAAAGTCATATGGAACAAATGATCATTTGTTGTTAAATAAAGTCATAATGGAGAAGCGTAAAAAGGGGAAGAATCTAAGTATGGCATGGAGGGACTACAAAAAAGCCTTTGACAGCATCCCATATTCATGGATAAAAGAGTGCTTAAAAATGTATAAGATACACCCTACACTGGTTGATTACATTACAGCGACCATTAAACAGTGGCAAACCATTTTGCAGTTAAGCTATGATAAAGGACAAATTATTACTCCAGGGATAAAAATTCAAAAGGGGGATATTCCAGACTCTCTGTCACCACTGCTCTTTTGTCTTGCCCTTAACCCATTAAGCTGTCTGCTTAACAGATTAGGCCATGGCAACAATTTGGCTCCCAGAAAGAAAAACACAGTGTAAAGACTTCTCATCTTCTTTTTGTAGATGATTTAAAATAGTATAGTTCATCAGATGAGGAACTGAAAGCAAAACTGCAAGTGGTCAAAACATTTTCAGATTATATAAGAATGTTATTTGGTCTTGATAAATGTGCAAAAGGAACCTTAAAAGCAACAAAGCTGCAGCACCAAGAAAACATCAGTTGGGGACAGGAATGTGTTATGAAAGAACTTCAGTAAGAGGCAGTGTGCAAATATTTGGGAATTGATGACGGATCAACAATAAAACATGAACAAATGTGAATAAAACTTAGTAAGGAATATTTTAGAAGACTTAAATTAATACTGAAAACAGTATTGACATCTAGGAACAAATTTCAAGCTATAAACCAATTTGCTCTTCCTGTCCTAACTTACAGTTTTAGAGTGACTGACTGGCCCTAAAATGTGTTGGATAGATTAGACAGGAAAACAAGAAGGTGCTCATCAAATGATTTATAAAAATCAGCGCATACCAAGATTATATATTCCCCATTCTGAAGTAGGTATGGGCCTCCTCGAAATTAATTTTCTGTATAAATTTGCAATCATGGAACTGTATACATATCTGCTGACCTCAGAAGACCCAAACATAGTGAAAGTTTTGAAACATGAGGAGAATAAGTCTAAGATGACTTCCCTGCTTAGGTTAGCAGAAGCATATCGGTGTCGAGTGGGAATTGCAATCAAAGCAGAAGCAGATAAAAATCAGGCAGTAACTGAATATGACAAACAAACAAAAGAAAGAATATAAGGTGAAGAATGAGATGAGAAGGTAAGAAATGTGGAAAATGCATAAATGTAGTTGCAAGTACAGAAAACTCCTGGAACAACCTCATGCCAATTTAGATTTAATGCAGGAATAAGGACAGGTGAATTTAAACCAAAACACAGAAGGTTAATATTGGCAGTCCAAGATAGCAGACTACATACATGTTGGTTTACAAAGTCTATTGAATATGTGGAATAAATGGACAAATGTAGGTTTTATAAAACAGAATTGGAAACAGTCACACATCTTCTTGCTGGTTGTGATATTCTAATGGCAGAAGGACTGTATACTGAAAGGCATAATAATGTGGCAAGACTGTTGCTTTGGGGATTGTGCAAACATTATAATATTGAAGTAGCTGAAAAACACTGGAAACATGAGCCACAAAGCATTATAGAAAATGATGACGTTTATATCATATGGGATCACCCATTACCAACAGTTCAAAAATAGAAACGATTAAACCAGATACAGTAGGTCATAAAAAGAAGACAAAAGTAGCACTGATCATTGAAATTGTTACACCCAATGATTACAGTGTCATACTTACAAAGAGAGACACAAAGTCATAAAATACCAAAATTTGCAGGCAGAAATGAGGGCAGTGTAAAAGAAGAACACCCAGATATGGGTGGGAGGTTGGCAAAATGGTTAAGGTATTTACCTTGCAAACACAAGGTACAGGGTTTGATTCTCGTATGGGGTAGTTGGCTAGATTTAAAATGACCCACAAGGGCAGTTAGCTTGGTAATAATCTATGAACTTATGAACCTACTAACATTTCCAATAGTAGTAGGAGCAAAGGATCTTATAAAAAAGAATTTACAATCGCATTTAAATATGTTACCAGTACATGTAACTTCATACGAATTGCAGAAGAAGTTATTACTGCACACATTGCAGGTGCCGTGAACAACATTTTTTGCTAACGTCAAAGACTGAAACAATACTAATTTTATGAACTTTAATCATACTTTGACTTAGGCATGGGGTCCATTGTCATCATGCTACTAGAAACCCAAAAGACTTGGAGAATTTTAAAAAAAGGAGAAACCATTATATCTGCTATTTCCTAGGTCTTATAAATATGGGGAGATTCTTTGTGAATGGAGACATGCACTTGTTAAACCTATCTTTAAGGGATAGGGAAGTAGGACAAACCCAGAGTAATATAAACTTATTTACTTTCATGTTGTGGAAAAATAATGGAGAAGTTTATATTGGATAAATTATTGTTAGAGTTGGAAAGGTTGGGACTAGAAACCATATATCAGCATCAGTATGTTGAAAATAGATGAATTAACCATTTTAGCTGACATCAGAGTCAGTAACAATGAAAAAACACACACTGTCCAGGTCAAGAGTGTGTTCCAACTATCTATTAGAAAAACAGTAACAAGTTAAGCACTATCATCCCCTCAAGGACTTCATCAGAACCTGATGCCATATAAAATCATATGACTTATATACAACTTAAAACATACTTCACCCAATCGCATTGCATCCTCATGTCAGTTCCTTAACCGTTTGGTGTCCTTCATAATTCATTACCTTTCCTCCAAAAGTCACTAGTTTTAGGAGGGATTAAGAAGGACAGAGCTAAAATTTGAGACAAAATCAGGGATGTCCCTGAAAATCAGGGACAGTTGTGAGGTATGGCCTTCATATGTTACCATCAGTGAAAACAAAGTCACTATCTGAAAGTTAGCCAATGTGGTAGAAGTATGGTAAAAACCTAATAAAAAACAAAATCTTCCTATATTACTTGTAACCAAACATACATAAATATACCCACATTTCAACATGTGCCTCTTATACAAGAATTCTGTTTAAAATACTTTTTAAAATGCATATACTCTATTAAAATAAGCAAAGTTGATAAAATAAATACTGTTACAGTTTAGCAGCTCTCATTTTAAGTACAGGATTAATCGTGACATATTCATTTAAACCTGGTTTGTGCATTGCATCTAATGTAAATTGCCATAGTAGTTCCTTGTATTCTGTTTTAGTTTCCCAAGCTCCCCCTCTAGCTTCTAGTGGAACTACTTCTAAGATTCCAAAAACACACTTCTTATGGCCTTCACATACACAGGTATGTTTGTACAACGCATTGTTCTTATTACATTTTCTTATGTCATACAAGTGTTCATAAATTGTTTTGGAAAGTTTCCTCTCCATTTTCCCCACATAAAATGAACAAGGGTCACAGAGGGCTAAGTAAACCCCACCACTTGTATTGCAGTCTCCTCTTGAAAAAGTAATTTTGTTGTTGAAACTATTATTCAGAAAAATTTCCCCTTTGTTAAATATGTGGTGGCAATAACTACATCTACCACATTTAGTTTTTCCAAATGTATGGGGTTTAGGGTCCCTCTCTAACACTTGTTTAATGTTCTTGTCAGCCTTATATGTGAATGTCAGGGTTTCTCCTATATGCTGGAACAACTCTTCTTCAGTTTTAAGAATGGCCCGGTTCCTTAAAATGATATTCTTTACATCCCTGTTCCCCTCATTAAACTTGATCACCATAACATTTTGAAAACTCTTAGTATCAGTGTTTCTACTCTGTCCTATACTCTCTAGTAATTCTGGCTTCTCCAATATACATGGGTATCTGCAGTCTCTGTTCCTCACCACTTTCTCCCTAAGTGTTCTTAACAATTCCTGTGGGTAACCCCTCTCCAAGAACATGGATGTCATTTTATCTAGTTCTTCTTTTAACAAAATTTCATTAGAATTCATCCTAGTCACACAAATGAATCGACCCTTTATCAAGTTCCTTTTACAGTAACCTGGATGCCCACTGTTAAAATGCAGAAAACCATTAGAGTATGTGTCCTTTCTATAGATCATAGTTGTATAAGTTTCATTCAATATTCTGAGATGAATATCCAGATAATTTATACTGTGTACATTCTTAGTGTGTGTAAATCTCAGGAAAGTTGATGTACCCTGGAGGTAAGTCAGAAATGATTCAATCTCTGTGGGGTTCCCTTTCAATACAAAGAACAGGTCATCTAAGAATTGAAAATAATGAGACCACAGTGGGGAATAGATGGAATCTAATATAGTCTTCTTTTCCCATCCGAACATCACTATGGTTGCAAAAGTGGCAGCGCATGCCACTCCCATTGCCACATCACTAACCTGTTTGAAGTATTCACCTTCAAAGTACAGGAAATTATTGGTTAGTACAAGTTCCATCAAGTCTACCAAGAAACATATGTAGTTGACAGAAAACAGACACCCTTGGTACCCCTGTACTCTGCACAATACAGGTCTCTTAAGTGTCACACTGTCACGGACTGTGATCACTGTTGCCTAATCCCTCTGTCAAAGATCTATCATCGACATGATTATGTCAGTGGCACAGTCATCAGTCCACAGTACACCTTGGTAGTCATATATGTCCCCCTGACATGTAATAGTCCTCTGTTGTTGTGTACCTCTAGGTGTTGCAGCTTGGCCCATACTGCCCCATGCAGATAGCTTGAGAAGTATGCATGTCCTACAGAAGCTATAAGGCACTTGTATACATAAAGGAAGGGCAGACCTGTAGAGTATATAAGAGTACTGTTGCAAATTATATAGCCTATACCAGCATTAATGGACTGTATTTCTCTCTCCCCCACCCCTTCTCTTCATCATAATTTATTATTATCATACATCAGTTATGGGATCTATATTAAAATCACGAAGAGGCGTTACACCAAATGCCTCTTCACCGACACATAAAGACAGAACACACTAGGAAAACAGCGATTTATTTTCCTGGGAAAGAAATCGCTAGCACCAAACACACATGCACACACACACACACACACACACACACACACACACACACACACACACACACACACACACTATTTAAAATATAACTAAGGTGGGGGGCTTCACCCCCACAACCCCCAATGTGGGGGGCTGTGGCCCTCACACCCCCTCTAACTAAATAGACCAACTCCGAGATTGCACTACAGTGGAATAAAGTGCAATGCTATGGCTCAGGCAAAGCGATTTTTTTTCCGTGGGAAAAAAAATTGCTGGCCTAAGCCTTCACTATTTTCAGAATTTGGTCTTTATGTGTCACGAAAGAGGCATCCAATGTAACGACTCTTCATGATTTTAATATAGACCCGGTTATGGTTTACTATTAACATATGTTTTTCTCAAAATGTTATGTTTGGCCTTGTGTTTTATTATTATGTATTACAATGGTTGCATGCTAACATATCTTGTTGAATTACCTATGTTATTGGCCTTATGTCATAAATGTTACTGGCATGCTGTTACTATACTGCCTGTTATCTCACTTATTGTTGTGTTCCATATACTAAGCAATGTTATGTTACCAGGTTATTTGCAACATTCTGCCATGTTGTTATAACTAACTAAATGTTATGTTCATTACTAACCTATACACTTTGAAATACCACAACACCATACCTCAACTGGGTAGGCTGGTTCCTGGCAATTCACCTATCCTACCTCAGCCAGCCAAGGCACCAGGTCCCAGCATGTCTGGGACACAAGCTGGTGATGCCCCCTCCATTGGCCCTGCACCACCTACAGGTGGAACCACCTCAGGGGATGAGGCCTGTCCCCTCCTGGGAGCGGAGGTGGAAGGAGGGTTGTCACCCAGGATCAGCCCCTGGCGATGGAGTGCAGGATAGTCCATCATGGCCATGAGAACCACCTGCATCAGACTGAGGGCAGACTCACCAACCTGGAGGGGCCTGGTGACCTCAGCACCCAGCCTCCAGCACAGCCACCTTCGGGGCAGTGAAGGACCAGTGCCAACTGCCCATGGGTGGGAAGCTCAGTCACACTGCTGCCATCTGGGGTCACATGCATATCTGATTCCACAACACAGACACATCTGCAAAATAATCACCCCTGCCAAATCTCGGACACAGGTCCCTGTCAACTACAGCATAGTACATTAGCCCTCTCGGCCACTCAGTTCTGAAGTAAAACAGGCCTTTCCATACACATATCCTGCCAATGACACACTGCATATACATATAATGAGAAAATTTTCAGTGTACTTGGGATTGTGATGCAGACACCAAACCAGTACACAGCCAAATAAATAATGCTGGATGTATGTGAGGCCTGATATAGCTGTCAACTGCACAGACTGTTGCAGAATGTCTACAGTTTTGTCACCTAGTTTTGGCACGAATATCACAAAACCTTTTCTGTGTCCTAAAGTACTGGTATGTCAATACAGGCAGAGGTTAGAAAATCATGACAGACATTTCATTGTCACGTGTCATACCCATCTGAACACATATGCTAATGCGAATCCTGTGTAACAGACTATATGCATGCACATATATCTTGTCAATACACCTACTGCAGTATTGACACAGTAGCTTACTCTGTTACATTCCTAGCATGCTCTACATTTTGCCACCCACAGTTTTGGGTTCAAATCCAGTGTGCTGCACTTCAATTGCATGCTTGTGAATACAGCAAATAATGACGGAGTCCTGCAATTTTAACCAGAACAGGTTGCTGCTACTGAATTAACTGCTACCCATGTTAGCACATCAAACACCTGTAGGGGGGGACACACTGCACAAATTTGTACAGGCTACCTATATGCCGTCTACTACTCTCCGATTGCCACTCTTGCATAACATATGTACCCTAAGCACATACCTCACCTGAATTGTTATGGGTACCCTCACCCTGGCTCTGCTGTAATGACAGAGCTGACACCACTCCCTCAGTGACAGATACAGCTCGCTGTTGTCCACGGTGTTCACACTCCCCAGTATGAATCCTGGGCAAAAAGCAGCAGCTGCAGCCTGCAACATATGCAGCAGTATGTTCAGCTACCTGCTACAGACCTACATACCTCACAACCCCCTAGAACAAGGGATCCACACAGCACTCATCCATAAAAGGATGGGGGGCAAAGGGCAAGCAACAGGGACATGTGCCACAGTCTGCTGCTGCAAACATACAGAGCTGACATACCAGCAGCTACTGCAGCAGCATGCATATTCTGATGTGTATGACGTATGACATTCAGATGTGTCTTCCCCCTTACTGACCTCAAAACACATTGTTTAACACTGAATTGCCAGATAATCAGAAAGTCATTTGACAATGGCCAAACATAGCATTCAAAACTGTGGACATACCACATAAATCCTAACAGTGGACAGTATTTATACCTACCCTCTGCGATGCTGTAGTCTCCAAACCTCAGTAATGTCCATGTCAAAGACTAGGAAAGAGGCCAAGGTCTACATGAAGGCTGTAAATATTGTATTGTTGTGCTATGTCATTGGCTAATGAAAGTGAAACCCAGCTGTTCTAGATGCAATTAGCAAGTCTGAGCCATGGACTGCTGCACGGGAAATCACCTGTTATTGAGCATTACCTACAAAAGGCAAGCAGGTGTCTATGGTAAACAGGTCTGTAACTTGCTTTACCAAGACATACTGTGATTTTGGAAGCATTTTTCTTCAGGATTTCTGCACAAAAGGATTACAGCACTCTACCAGGTATGTAATACAAGTCCCCATATAATGGGATGCAGATGGGAGGATGCAGTTATGGGGAACAGGGATTACAACAGTAAGCCTGTACTACATCTATGGGAATGACAGACTTGTGATAATTTGCTGTCCAATAACTACATGCATGCCTTTCAACTATCCCTGCTGTGACTTAGATCACAGCTCTGGCCCTCTCACTCCCTCCTACAATGGTCGGCTCCTATACTAATGCTACTGGATTGTGTGTTAGACATAGTGACAGTAAGGGTGGACACAGCTGGCATATCACATGCTGTACTGTCATTCAACTCCTCTCAGTCTGTGAATGTCATACAGGAATAGTTCAGAGATTGTACAGGTGTCCCTGACTGTCCCTGATGTACTCTGGTTAGGTCACTGTTTTGTCGACATTTGTATCCCATCACTTGACAGCTATGGCTAGCATACCTGGCAACCCCCTACAGCAGGTCTTCAGGTCATAGCCATTATTAGTGGGGGGGGTAGGCCCAACCTCAGTGAGAAAGTGTACATATTGATCATATTAAGGGTATGAATACAGATATTACTGTATCATAACTGTTTTCTGAGGTTCTGGCGTGTGACAGCCAGATTCTTTACATTCTGAGAACAACCATCAATTATTGTCCAACCATTTGCTAGACATCCATATGTTTCTGGCAAAGGGACCACATATATCAGGCACATGTACACATTCTGCAAACATCTGTGCACTGGAGAAGCAGAACACCTACAGGGAAGATACCCTACAGCACGTTTGCATAGTTGTCTGTCATTGTGGCACACTGATATTGCTGGACTGTCCCCATATAGTTGTAAAAACACACACCTACTTGTCGGAAAGTGGCTGTATAACATGATACTGGGATGTTTCCCCATATGGGACACACCACAGTAGATGGCAGTGATGGGAATGGAGACATACAGCACACTGTCATGGTGCACAGGGACATAACCAGTATTGCTACTATGTTGATGATAGCCACATGCATACTGTGTTGATAGATGGTGTAGTATGAAGTGGGAGTTAGGAGTGGATAGTGCAGGCCAATTTGGATGTGCAGGGTCTGTACATAGTGGAAATGTATGTGGTCCTGTGATGTGTTCCCGTTTTCTTGTCTTTCAGAAAGGATGTACAGAGAGGCAACTGCCATTTTCAGCTGCTGAAAATGATGTTATCCTGGATGGCCTCAGACTGCATCATAACATTCTGCTGTCCAGGAGTTGACAGAATCATTAGCAACATGCAGCATTGTGGGCTGACCTTGTCACAGCAGTTAACCAAGTACGGCTACAAGACAGAAGCTACAAGCAGGTCTGACACCGGTTGACAGATATGGTAAATGCTGCATGGCAAAGGGCCGCTACTGTGGCCAGAGACCTTGCTGCCACAAGTGGAGGGCCTGCAGCAGTACAACCATTCTTGGCCACAGAGGGATTCCTGGCAAACCTGGGATCAACCACCAGCTCCAAAGCATCCATCACCCCATACATCGTGGAGGTGGGGGCCACAGCATCCACAGCAGAGGTGTGTCCAGGTAAGCCTCCTGTGCTCATCAATGTAATACTGTATCAGCCATTGTGGCAGCCTCTGCATGCCAGTACATGGATGTCAGGTAAATCTGTATGGGGGGGAGGTTGTAATGCACACTTGTTCACACATACTCAGAATGTCAGCAATGTAGGCAGTATCACAGTACCTACTGTGCATGTTGATATATGGGCATATTATCCTGTAACAATGCCACATTTGGTATTGCTGACAATACCTCTCCCTCACATTTCCATAGGTAGGTCAGGTGTGGCTGGAGTTCAACGTCCTGTACCCAGTGAGTTTGATACAGTTTTTGTATGGATCATATATACCCTAAGAATGTTAAGGGCTGCTGTAGACACAACTGATATGCTTAGCCAGAGTACAATACTTGTATGTTCAGTTTCAGAGGGGTTAACTGAAGTGCATTGAATCGGCAATCACAGTAGTGTATTTGCAGGAGTTGTAACATATTTGCACTTAGTTTTGTGAAGGTCTATGCAGTCTGATATACAGGGGGCAATAACATGCTCAAGACGGGTGCAGTCTGTTTTAGGTGTAGGTCTATCACATACACTGACATATCACTTATCTCACATTAACCGGATGTAGCTGCAGTGTATGTTATAAAGGGCCTGTCTTGTCTGTGTATGTTGTTGTCTGCTTGTGTGTTATGCATGGGATCAGAAATAAGATGTGGTATGTGTAACACAGTTGTGGCTCCTCGTGTTTGTGTATGTGTGTGTGTGTGTGTGTGTGTGTGTGTGTGTGTGTGTGTGTGTGTGTGTGTGTGTGTGTGTGTGTGTGTGTGTGTGTGTGTGGATTAGTCTTCCTCCTCACAGGTGACAGCGAGGTTTAGAGTCTTTCCCCCCTCACAACCTGATGTCAGTGTCTCATCGGACTCTGATGATGATGGTGGCCATAGTGAGGCACAGGTGGGTTTGTTGGGGGCTGAATCTGTCCCATGGGTGGACATCCCACTTCCTCCCCCATTGACCCCGCACACAGTCAGTATGCCTATACATACCTAGTCCCCTGCGGCCACAGATATCGGTCAGAGTGTGGCAGCATCGAACAGGAGAGTGTGGCAACAATGACATCAGTGAGTGTAGACACTAGCCATAGCCAGAGAGCTGGTGAGGTCCTACACAGGCAGATTGATAGGAGTGCTTGAAGGATGATTGCTGACCATTCACCACCTGTCACAGGTGTCACATCACGAGTCACTCGACATATGTTTCAGTCCATCATGGAGGCACAGGCGCATTCCGAACGCAACACCAGATGGATGCTCAGGATCATGGAAGCATCACTTTCTGACATCCGTGACACATTCACCACATTGGTGATGCCATGCAGAATTTCACTGACATAGTGGAGAGATGGTGGGGTGAGACATTGTCAGTCCCTGACCGCACATTGTATGTGCTAGAACATGTGGTGGGAGAAGGGTGTCAGACATGTGGCTGTAGGTCAGCAACAACATCTGCTGAGAGTCCATGTGGCTGAGAACACTCATGCTCCCATAGTGGCAGTACCTCCAGCACTACAGAGGGGAGGGTGCTGTCCACACTATAATGTGACAGGCCATGGGCATGTGGTTTTGGGTGGCCCCATGAGGGACACGGGCCCAGAAAACACCACTCACTGTCAGTGACTAGTACCGCATCTGACCCTGGAAATGATGGTGCCAGTGCCACTCCTGCCAGAGCCAGTTCCTGTGTTCATGGCTGGAGACCGTGAACTGTCCATTCTGCCATGTATAGTCCACAGCTATCCAACATACCCACCTGTAGAGTTAGCACATGGCTTAACTGTGTACACACACACACTCAAACATCACTGTCACATGCAGGTCACCAACAGACACACACAGCACCTCTCCATGCCCCAGATGACCAACACCCCTTCCTGACTTGCACACATGATGTCAACTGTTTGGCACAGCTTAGGCCTCTGGCACTCCCACACCACACTCTGTGCATGTGATGATACCTGTGTCACATCACTGCCATTCATACCATCGATGCAGGGACATGCAAATATGTGTCTGATGCACAGGGTGACTATAGCACATTACATGACATTTTGTAGTGCAGTAGTATTATGTCATGACAGGTGCTGTATGCTGGCATGTGTCATGAGTACACATCAAAGTGTTTGTACCTTTGTTGCATGATGTTAGATTGGCAGTAGTGTTGCCGACTGGCAGGTTTCTCTCAGAACTTTTTATGTTTCTGTTTCAGGGGTCTGAGTAGCTACACTGTGGAGACTTGGTGGCAATACAGCAGCTCAAGAGGACATGGTAGCAAAGCAGATATATGACATCAGCAAAGTACAGCTGTATTATGTGCATGGTTGCCTAGGTGTGTATGTGTAGAACAGTGTGTCAGGGACAATGGGGGCAGACAGCATAATCCTGCATGCATACCCTGTGACAAGGCATGCTACCCTTGATACGTGTCACCTGGGTGTTCTGTACCTACAAATGTAGGTGGTAGTGGATAGCATTTATGCCTAGGTAGATGTGGGATTTGTAGGGCCAGCAGCTATTCACAGGGCTTTAAAATATATAACCATTGTACACACATAGGCAAGACAGACACATTGCTGCAAAGGGATATATTTACACACACTCACAGAATTGTCCTTTTTGAGTTTAGAACCCCTGCCTATCAAGTAGTATATATTACAGTAATAAATACTTATCACATACACCATGGAGCTTATGTGTTTTGAGAGCGTCTGCCAGTGATTGTTAAGGTGGATGACATCAGCAGCTGTTAACAGGGAGGCCACTGTTGTGGAGGACGCTAGTCACAGGGCCATAAAATGATTGAACACTGCACAGACATAGGCCTAATGGGCATGTCTGTACTGCTGTATGCAAAATATCTACCTATACACACACACAAGGTGGCTGATGTGAGATTAGACCCCCCCTACCTACCTACTATTACACACTACAGCTCACAGTACTAGTTGCAAGTGCAACCAGTTACATTTGGTGTACATGTGGCTGTATCTAGAGTACTTGTGGGCTACACAAAGTGGCCTTGTGTTCATAGGTTCATAGGTTCATACTAGGCTATCTGCCCTGGGGCAATTATAAGCCTAGCCCGATTCTGTATGGCTTACGCCACCCCTTGATTTGAGTATACTGTGCCCTTTTTAAGGTTTAGTTTACTGTGCCTCTGTCTAATAGTTACACGGGAGTAATCCCTGGGACAAACCTACGATCCCCCATCCACTTATCGAGATTCTTCTTGAAGAGATTCAGTGAGGTGCTCTGCCTCACATGAACTGGAATTCTATTCCAGAGCGAAGGGAGCCTTTGGGTTATGAACCTGTCCCTCCAGCAAGTTCTATTTATTTCTGAGCTGAGGTTCAAGTCCCTCAAGCATGTGGCTCTAAGGGATTTAGATTTACTGAGGTGGAGCATGTCCATTAATTCTGGATTTGACATAGCTTTGTATGTCAGGCATAGATCGCCTCGAAGTAGGCGGTATGCAACTGAGTAGAGCTGGAGATTTTTTAACCGAGCAGCATATGGCATCTGTTTGAGACCCTTGATCCTCTTGGTGAGATACTTTTGGGGTCTTTCTAATTGCTGTAGGTGTCGGGTAAGGTACATCCCAAAAGGGGCATTGTATTCTATGATGGGCCTGATGAGGGATGAATAAAGGGGCACGATTACCTCTCTTGATCTAGATGTGAAACACTTCATGATGAGGTGGGCTATGTAGAAGGTCTTTCTAACCACTTTGGCAATGTGGTTTTCAAAGGAGAGATTGCTATCAACTTGGGTCCCCAAGTCCCTAATAACTTTCTCTGTACTTATTGGGTTTCCACCTATGTGGTAATTTGTGGGCACATTGTTTTTGCCAAAGGGTATGACTATACATTTTTTGGCATTTAGCTTTAAACCATGGTGCTGGCACCAGTTATCTGTATCTGTGAGACCTTTTTGTAGGATGTTTGTGTCAGCTGGAGAGTTGATTATGGCGCCCAGTTTGTAGTCATCTGCGAACTTGGTGTGCCATAGTCCTCCCACGTTTGCCTGTACCTCGGAAAAGTATATACCGAACAAGAGTGGTCCCAGGAAAGAACCCTGTGGGATGCCACTTGTGACCGGTTTCGAGTCTGACATGTCTCCAGCAACTCTCACCCTGTGGGTTCTGTCTTTGAGCTAGTTTGTGACCCATCTTGTGACATAGAGGTTTATATTTAAGCTGGATAGCTTATTTATGATGCCCGAGTGGGGTATTGTGTCAAATGCCTTTGCAAGGTCTAGATAGGCTGTGTGGACTACCTTCCCTTCATCTATGGCTTTGGTGACTGTTTCAAAGAAGTCAACCAGGTTCAAAAGGCAGGATCTGCCCTTGACAAAGCCAAACTGGGTAGGATCTAGTGTCTGTAGGTCCCCAATGTCTTTGTTTATGAGCTCCATGATGATCCTCTCCATAGCCTTGCAGACTAAGCTAGTCAGGCTTATGGGGCGATAGTTTCCAGGGTCCATAGAGGCTCCACCTTTGTGGAGTGGGACCACTGTTGCTGTACGCCATTCTGTGGACACATATCCTGTAGTGAGGCTGAGATTGTATAGCTGTTTTATTTGAGGGATTAGTTCCTCTTGCAGTTCATGTAGGATGCAACCTGGGACGCCATCTGGTCCCATGGAAGCAGTGTTTTTTGCTTTGGAGAGGCAGCCTTCACCTGAGCATCTGAGATGTTTGGGAGGCAGCCCTCTGCCGGGATAGATACTTGCTCTTTTGGGGGGTGGAGAAGTTTGCACTGAACCTGTCTGCCAGGATATTGGCGATGTCTGTGGGTTCAGTGTATTTTTTGTCGTTTAGAATCAACTCAGAACAAGTCTGGGAGTTGCATCCCAGGTTTCTAACATAATTGAAAAAAGCCTTATGATTGTCTTTGGTGTCCTGTGCAATTTTTCTCTCGAAGCTGGCCTTGGAGGATTTTATGAGGGATCATAATTTTTTGCTAGTACTGATCAGATATGCCTTCCCTATTAGGGATTTTGCTCTATCATGTAGTAGCTTCCTCCTTCTGTTGTACAGATTATTTATGGCAGGGGTCTACCAGACTGGATGCCTGCCTTTGGATGATTGGGTCTTGGTTTTGTTTGGGATAGCATGATCCATGCATTCCTGGAGATGCCCGTAGAATGCATTTATATAGGATTCTGCAGTTTGGGCTGTAGTTTCCACTGGCCCTGGGGCCTTGAAGGATTACACTTCAGTTTTGAGAAGTGAGAAGTTCGCTTTTGAGAAGTTTTTCACTGTGGTTTTCTGGGCTGGGGGTGGGGTCGGGATGTGGACATCCAGTGAAATTAATTTATGATCTGATCTTACCAATGAGGGATATACTTCTGGTGTGGAGCATAGAGTCCCCATGTTGGTAATGATCAGGTCTAGTATGTTGTCCCCTCTTGTGGGAGTGGTGACTAGTTGTTCCATAGCATTTGAGTTTATAATTTCCAGGAATCTTTGGGCTAAGGTGCTGAGGCTTGAGTAGTGCTTCCAGTCAATGTTTGGGTAGTTGAAGTCGCCAATATAATGGTGTTTGGAGAGATCTTAATGTTCTCCAATGTTTTCAGGAAAGCCGAATGGGATTCATGACTTTGAGAGGGTGGTCTGTAGGATGCTATAAACTGAAAAGCAGTCTTGCCCACTGTTAGTTGCACATGGATGGTCTCCGATACTTCGTGCAATGCCACTAACCTGGAGGTGTGGATATCCTTGATAAATATGGTTACACAGCCTTTGTAGCCTGCAGAATGAACCTGCTTTATGTTGTTATTGTAGCAGTGGCGTACCTGTTAATACTCCTCTTATGTGTATACAGGTAGCAGTATCCCCATTTCTGGTCATTTGTAGTTTGCTAAGTGGACAATTGGCTACTGAAAATATGGCCTGTTCAAGTCCGGAGTTGCAGCCATTGCACATTACACCACCTGCTCACCATTGTCTGTCTATAGTGTGACATACCATAGGCACAGGGTTCTGTGGTTAAGTGGATTATGTCATTATGTGGCTGTAGTCTTTTACCACCAGACAACAGTTGTGTCTGTAGATGCAGTTAACCTAAGCATTCTGCGTGTAGTTGAGGACATTCGTGCATCCACACACACACATATCCACGTGTGTGTGTGTGTGTGTGTGTGTGTGTGTGTGTGTGTGTGTGTGTGTGTGTGTGTGTGTGTGTGTATGTGTGCATATGTATATATATATATATATATATATATATATATATATATATATATATATATATATATATCAATCACACAGATGTCAACTTAGATGTAGCTGTGTGTGTGCATTATGTCACTGTGTTGTATAGATATATGTGGAGGGTGTACATCAGTCTACACTTTTATGTAGATATATATATATATATATATATATATATATATATATATATATATATATATGTGTGTGTGTGTGTGCCACATACTGATAGATACAGGTAATCATGTCTGAGGGGGATAGGGAGAGACAGATACGTATACATAGTTGTCTGTATGCACAGGGATATATTCACATCTCAGTTCTTTAGGCAGATGAGGCATCAGACATTGGCTGAAATTTGCTAAGTGTAGGACCATACCCAGTGTGACTGTCAGTAGTACTTACAAGGTGACTCCAGGCCAGATCTACCTGTACTCCAGTCCGGGATTTTCTGCGCTACAGCCAATTGGCTGCTGCAACTGATTCAGCAGTTCAGCACCTCTCTGATATTATGTCCAAGGGATTCCCCAGCTGTGTGCTGACTTTTATATATGACGCATAACTAGGGTGTGTACAGATTGTAATAGACTCTGCAGGGTTTTGCATCATATATCTGGTATGCTTTACATAGCATTGTTATTTTCTGGTACATCAGTGGCAAATCATTATAGACTGATGTTAGGAACTGCTGACAGACATTTAAGTTATTGACTCCATACACAGCAGGGAACTCATGCTACTGCATGACTTGTTATTCTTTGCACTTTTTACATTTGTCTGGCCACTAGTTAATCCTTCTCCTTATATGTGGGCCTTTGTCCCACTCCTGTTCATGACTTTGTCCATATTTCCTGCTCTAGGTAGTTGTAGGTTTGCTGTGACTGGGCTACGTGATGTAACCCCACACACAGGGTTACAGACTTTACACATCTGACTGTGCATATTTAGCAGGATGTCCAGCATTCCACCCCATATGTCTGCCCTTCTCCTCAGACAGTTGTGTTTTTTTGATAATACACTACTATGTGGTGCCCGCTGACTTGTTGTAAGTACTCACACAGTTACATGATGGCATTTACATCCTACTGCTACTCTGACTTGTTACAACCTACTGTTATACTAGCTACCTTCTAGGTTACTCAGAGCATATGTAATGAACATAGCTGTGGCCCCCCTGTCCCTCCACATTCTCTGGCTTTGTCCAGCTTTCTCACAGTAACAAATAGTGACCTATTGACAGTCTGTGGGACTCCTACCATAGGAGTACCTCACATGCAAAACTGTATGTGCAACCAGCTTTGAACCATGAATGCCATTAACCATGCTAATGAAATTAGACCACTAAGCTACACCAGCCACCAGAAAGTGAAGTTTAATTCCCAACACTATCAACAGCAGACAGACATGCACTTTGACCCCCTACATATTGTGGAAATAGAACATGTAGCCAGGTTGGGACAGCCCTGGGATTGTGTGGTCTGCAGCTATAACCTTGCAGACATACTGTTACTGCAGTTGAATGGGAACACAGCTGTGTTGGGGGTAGGGGACTCTAGCATTGACAGTTGTGCATCTGTCCTATGAACCCACTGTTTGGCATTTCCCACGCATACTGCAGTGGGGTTTGCTGTCTTGTAGCCTAATGCATATTATGGGATAGCCAGTACTGGACATAGTTCTCTGCAGGTAGCCCAGTAGCCCACTCTATTGCCTTGCATACATGCAGCAGGGCCATACTTATGCTACCATAGTTTATTACCCCATATATTTGTTGCAAAGGAGAGTGACTTACCTTGTGAATGCAGCAGTTGGGATAACAGTGCTTCAGGGCTGACTCTGTCTGATGTATGTAGTACACAGCCAGTACATGGTAAGGTACAGGTTGTGTGGTGTGGCTGGTATCCTTTTTACTATGTATGTGAGTCAGAGTGAAGTGTCAGTCCCTAGGACCCTAAGTTGTCAGTGTATGTGTTATACGTTGCCTCTTTGCCAAGGACAGGGCATACTGGGCACACCTACGTCTGCCTACAGGGGCAGTCATAGGGGGTTCCTCCTCTGACTCCCCCTGTAGATGCAGCTGTGGGGACCTTGGCACTGTTGGGGAGCTGTGTGTCCCTTCCCTGTGATGATAATGCCACAGCTGTTTCTGCAGGATCATATTGTGTAGCATGGTGCATACTGTGAACCTCTGTGCACTTGTGGCTGGAGAGTACTGCAGGATTCCACCAGATATATCAAGGCACCGGAACCATGATTTGAGCAGCCCAAACACATACTCTATGATGTTCCTAGTTTGTGCGTGTGCCTCATTATGGCATTCTTCGATAGGTGTGTGTACATTTCTGATGGGTGTTATCATCCACAGTTTCAGTGCATAGCCAGCATTCCCCCAATAGATGGCCATATGGGATGTCCCCCCTGGCAAACATCTGGTACAGCTGTCATGCATGCCAGATATGGGAGTCGTGATAACTGCCAGAGCTGCCAGCACACACACACATGATAATGCCTTGGGCATTGCACATGACCTGGCAGTTGATGGAGTGATACCCCTTGCGAATGACGTAGACTCTACCTTCCTCACCGGGTGGTGCTTTGATGTGTATGAGTGCAGTCTATGACACCCAGTACCACAGGGTAGTGTGTTACATGGTAGAAGGGACGCATACTGCTGGCCCTTTCCTCAGGTGTGCGAGGTAAATAAATGTGCTCACAGGGATATGTTTGCATGGCAGCCAGGAACTGGTTGGAGTACCCTAGATGCAGATGCCTGAGAGACCCCCATCATGTCCCCAGTTGGTCTTTGAAAAGTACCTGTAGCTAATATTCTAACATACCTTTGTTTTCACTGGGATAGGTTCCCCTCTGTTGGCTCTGGGTCTGAGCTGAGGGTGGCAGTGCTAGGTGAGTTCTTGTAGTATGTCCCTGTCCACCCTGTAGCGCTCTACAATCTCCAGCTCATGTCGCTCCTGGAAGGTTACCCTGGGCTTGAACACTCTTCTCCTTCTCAGTCTAGGCCTATTATCAGCAGCATCAGCACTGATCTCAGGCTCTAGCACATACAGATGTAGCAGAGCAGTAGCAGCCTTTAGCATTCTGTCAATTAAAATTCCCAAGTCTGTACTCTAATGGTGCAGAATATGTGGGAAAACTCAGATTGTAAGGTGTATGCATACTTTATAGTGATGGCCTGCAGATGCTGCCTGTGTGATTGGCTAAATATGATGCATTCCACCTGCCGGATATATCATTGAGGGGTTTGAGTGGCCCAGTGTCAGTGGAACAGGGCTTAAAAATAATTTATACATGATTGGCTTTCCCAGGCTATTTCCTGTTTTTTTTTTTTTAACTGCCTTGCCTGCTAATCACAGCGGCATGGCGCGCAAACCTCCAGCTCTGGTGTAAACCCTGTTCAGTAGTTTGGATACACCCTCATGCATGGGTACACTCAGCATAGCTTAAACCAGCTAAAACATGTGCCCTGCAGCTAAACAAAGCTTAGCAGCATTGGACACACCCACCTGCTTA